>NC_057799.1:104585914-104603117 GCF_018294505.1 Triticum aestivum
GGCGGCGCTAGGGCGGCGGCAGCGCTAGGGTTTGGTGGGGCGGCGACTTGGGCCTCCCGACTTATAAAGGCCGGCCGGGCCAGGAGTCCTAGTCGGACACGGCCCGGTTAGGTCGGTGCGTTTTTTTTTATAAAACCTGGCGCAGAAAAACTTACGAAAGAAATACTAAACAGAGTCCAAAAATCCTGAAATAAATTTTCACGGTCCTCTAATAATATTGCGGACAAAGTGAACATTTATTTGGGCCTCTAATGAAATTTTGAAAACGCATATTTTTCCTAATTCAAATAAAATTGCAATAAAATCCAAAATAAAATATTTATTTGATTTTAATATTTTTCCTCCAATATTTCATTTATTTTGGAGAAGTCATATTATCTACTCTCATATATTTTAATATGAAATATTTTTGGAGAGAAAAATAATTAAAATCAAAGTGATCCTTGTTTCGATCTTTGATAAAATTCAAATATGAAAACGATGAAATCCCCAACTCTCTCCGTGGGTCCTTGAGTTGCTTAGAATTCCGAGGATCACAAAACGAAATGCAATAAAAATATGATATGCATGAATGACCTATGTATAACATTCCAAATTGGAAATTTGGGATGTTACAAACCTACCCCCCTTAAGATGAATCTCGCCCTCGAGATTCGGGTTGGCTAGAAAATAGGTGTGGGTGGTCCTTCCGTAGATCATCCTCTCGTTCCCAGGTGGCTTCATCCTCGGTATGGTGGCTCCATTGAACTTTGCAAAACTTGATAACCTTGCTGCGGGTAACTCGGCTGGCAAACTCGAGAATCTTGATAGGTTTCTCCTCATAGGTCAAATCACTGTCCAACTAAATTGCTTCCAGGGGCACTGTATCTCTCAGAGGAACATCGGCCATCTCAGCATGACACTTCTTCAACTGGGAAATGTGAAACACATCATGAACTCCTGACAGTCCTTCGGGTAACTCCAACTTGTAGGCCACTTCTCCCATACGTTCCAAAACTTAGTATGGTCCTACAAATCTCGGGGCTAACTTTCCCTTAACTCCAAAATGTTTCACTCCTCGCAGAGGTGACACACGAAGATATGCTCGGTCTCCGATTTCATAGACTACCTCCTTGCATTTTGAGTCTGCATAGCTCTTCTGCCTAGACTGAGCTACCTTCAGTCTATCTCGAATCAGCTTAACCTTCTCTTCTGACTCTTTGATCAAATCTAGTCCAAACAACTGACGGTCTCCAACTTCATCCCACATTAACGGTGTTCGGCAGCTTCTTCCATACAGGGCTTCGAACGGTGCCATCTTCAAACTGGCCTGGTAACAATTGTTGTATGAGAACTCTGCGTACGGCAAATTATCATCCCAACTAGATCCATAGTCAAGCGCACAAGCTCTCAACATGTCCTCCAGAATCTGGTTGACTCTCTCGGTCTGTCCATCTGTCTGCGGATGAAAGGATGTACTAAACTCTAGCCTGGTACCCAAAGTCTGGTGCAACTAATGCCAAAGCTTTAAAGTGAACTGCGTTCCTCTATCTGATACGATGGTCCTCGGAACTCCATGCAGACATACGATCCTGGTCATATATATCTTGGCCAACTTCGCACTTGTATAGGTGGTTTTCACTGGGATAAAGTGAGCCACTTTGGTCAAGCGATCCACTACTACCCAGATAGAATTATATCCCGATGGGGTCCTGGGTAATCCGGTGATAAAATCCATGCCGAGCTTATCCCACTTCCATTCGGGTATCGGCATAGGCTGCAGTAATCCTGCTGGCTTCTAATGTTCTGCCTTACTCTCTGACATACATCACAAACGGCTACATACTCGGCAATATCCTTCTTCATACCAGTCCACCAGAAACACTCCTTCAAATCCAAATACATTTTGGTGTTTCCAGGGTGTATCGAGTATGGCGAGTCATGAGCTTCCTGAAGTATCAACTTCCTGATCTCTACATTATTGGGCACATAAACTCGGTCCTCAAACCACAAGGTGTCGTGCTCATCTTCACGAAAACCTTTGGCTTTTCCTTTGCTCATTCTCTCCTTTATCTCAGCAATCTCCTTGTCATCCTTCTGAGCTTCACAAATCTTTCCCAACAATGTAGACTGAACTTCCATTGCTGCAACAAAACCTCTAGGAACAATCTCCAAACGAAGCTCCCTGAGATCTTCGGCTAACTTCTTTGGCAATCCTCCGCTTACTAGGGTATTGGCATAGCCCTTTCGGCTCAAAGCGTCCGCTACGACATTAGCCTTGCCTGCATGATAATGTAGCTTCATATCATAGTCCTTTATGAGCTCCAACCATCTCCTCTGCCTGAGACTTAGGTCCTTTTGTGTGAAAATCTACTTCAAACTCTTATGATCCGTGTACACATCACAACGGTTTCCAATAAGAAAGTGTCTCCAGGTCTTGAGTGTATGCACTACGGCTGCTAACTCCAAATCATGAGTGGCATAATTTAACTCATGCGGTCGAAGTTGACGGGAGGCATATGAAACAACTCTTTCATCTTGCATAAGTACTCCTCCAAGTCCTAAGTGAGAGGCATCGCAATACACTTGGAAATCCTTGCGTATATCCGGCAGAATCAGCACTGGGGCTATAGTCAGACGTTTCTTCAACTCCTGAAAACTGGCCTCACATTCTTCTGTCCATTTGAACTTGGTGTCCTTCTTCAACAACTCCGTCATGGGCTTCGCAATTTTAGAGAAATTCTCAATAAATCTTCGATAATATCCTGCGAGTCCGAGAAAACTGTGGATTTCTCCAACTGTGGTGGGTGATAGCCAATCGGTGACTGACTTAACCTTGGTAGGGTCTACTGCTATACCTTCTCCTGATATAACATGTCCAAGAAATCCAACTTCCTTCAACCAAAACTCACATTTGCTGAACTTGGCATACAGCTGATGTTCCCTGAGCTTCTCGAGAACTAGACGCAAATGCTCCTTGTGCTCCTCTTCATTCTTTGAGTATACCAAGATATCATCAATGAACACCACAACAAACTTGTCCAAGAGCTCCATGAATACCTTATTCATCATACTCATAGAATAGGCAGGGGCATTAGTCAATCCAAATGACATAATCGTATACTCATAAAGCCCGTACCTTATGGTGAAAGTTGTCTTAGGTATATCTTTTTCTCGAATCTTCAACTGGTGGTAACCTGATCGCAGATCAATCTTCAAAAACACTTTAGCTCCTTGCAGCTGGTCAAACAAGTCATTGATCATCGGCAATGGGTACTTGTTCTTGATCATCACTTCATTCAACGCACGATAATCAACAACCATTCTCAATGATCCATCCTTCTTCTCAACCAAGAGCACTGGGGCTCCCCATGGTGATGAACTTCGTCGGATGTAACCTTTCTCCAATAGCTCCTTAATCTGCTTCTCTCTTCCAGATCATTCGCGGGCATCCAGTATGGTCTCTTCGATATAGGCCCTGTGCCTGGCAACAGCTCTATCAAAAACTCGATGTCTCGATCCGGCGGCATGCCTGGTAGCTCCTCTGGAAATACATTCGGATAATCCTTCACTACAGGCACTTCCTCCTGAACAACTCCTGAGAGGGAATTTACTTGGGTTCTCCTTGGCGCATGCCTGGATACATACTTGATCCTTTTTTCCCTCCGGGGTGGTAAGCAGAATTGACTTACTAGCGCAATCGATGTTTCCTCCATACATCGACAGCCAATCCATTCCTAGTATCACATCCAAACCTTGCGACTCCAGAATTATCAAATCGAAGGGGAAAACATGACTACCTATGGTTAATGGCATCTGAAAACATCCACTGCTTGCCATATACTCAGCTCCGGGTGAGGTTACTAGCATAGGTGTCCTAAGAACTTTAGTGGGCAACTTATACTTATCCACAAATCCCCTTGATATGTATGAATGTGATGCACCGGTATCAAAAGGAACGATTGCAGTAAATGACTTAACCAAAAACTTACCGATAACTGCGTTCGGCTACTCTTCAACCTCCTCCATGTTTATGTGGTTCACTTGTCCCCTGTTGAAAGGGTTGGGCTTCTTCCCAGAGCTTCCATTACCATTGCCATTCTTCAACTCTGGATAATCATTGGCGTAGTGCCCAGTCTTCCCGCACTTAAAACAGGTAACGTGACTCTGGTCCTTCTTGGCGGGGGTGGCTGGGTTAGAGCGGTTCTGATTGCTGCTTGCTCCATTCCTGTTCCCATTCTTTGGGCCATTGTGGTTATGAGAACTTCCTCCATTGTGAGTGTGGCCTCCATGGTTATGGGTAAATCCTCCCGAGTTCGGGGTAAAACGAGGCTTCTGCTCCAGAATTGTACTTCCCGTGTCCATACTTCCTCTTGCGGCTCTCAATCTGCTGATGCTTCCCTTCAATCATAAGAGCCTTATCTACCAACTCTTGGTAGTTGTTAAATGTTGCCACCATCAACTGCATGCTCATCTCATCATTCAGCCCTTCCATGAACTTCTCTTGTTTTGCGGCATCTGTTGCCACATCATCTGGGGCACAACGAGATAACTTACTAAACTCATCCACGTACTGAGCTACAGTACGGTTCCCCTGGCGCAAGTTGCGAAACTCACACTTCTTCATGCTCATTGCTCCAGTTGAGACATGGGTGGTGCGGGAAGCTTACTGAAACTGCTCCCAAGTGACATTGGCTATAGGAAAAGTGGTTGTGTAATTCTCCCACCATGAGGCTGTGGGTCCATCCAATTGATGTGCGGCAAAGCACACCTTCTCAGCATCTGTGCAACCTGCGGTGGTCAACTCCCTTCCAATCCTGCATAGCCAGTCATCAGCAACTATCGGCTCGGTGCTACTAGAAAACACCGGCGGCTGCAACCTCAGAAAACGGGCTAAGTTGTCAACTGGAGGTGGTGGTGGCGGTGGGTTGTTGTTGTTGTTGCCTTGGTTCTGAACTAACAACTGCATCAAAGCATTCTGCTGCTGGATCAACTGAGTGAGCTCTGGTGGGAAGACAAATCCGGTATCACGTCTCGGAGGCATCTGATGGGTTTAGAGGGAAGAGATTAGAATAGAATGAGGTCTAGTGAGAAAACACTACCCATATGCACAGGAGACAAACACAATCATATCATAACACTCAATCAATCAAGCAAGGGCATACAATCGATCTAACTATCGTTACAGTGCTCATACTATACTATATACATGGGGAAAATACTACTTGATCATATGGTGGTCTACTAGAAATTTTGATCGGTGGAAGACTCCATGATATCTGCTCCAGCTTCATCTTCATAGTCATCATCACTGCTGTCGGGGTCGGAGTCGGTGTCGTTGATGATGATGTAGTCTTCAGAACGAATGTCTTTGGATTGATCGTCATCTCCTCCTGGCGCGGGATCTCCCATGAATATTCTGAGCTTCTTTATTAGGTCGTCATTCTTCTCCAATAGTATTGCGATTTCCTCCTCGTATCCGTCGCGTGTAGACTTGAGTTCCTCTTCTAGCTCCATGTTCCTGGTCATCGCCTTCTTCAGATCTATCATGCTAGCGCACATCTGGTTCTCCTGGCGTCGAATGTGCTGGTTTAACTCCTGGATGAATGCTGCAATGGACCTGTCCTTCCTGGTGCTGATCATCTGCCATTGCTCATCTCGGTGCCCACATATCTGGTAGATAGTGTCCTTCAGCTCCTGTTTGTAGACTTCTCCAATACGTCCCGTAGCAATGTGGGCTGCCATGCTTTTGCCTAGACTCCAGGTTGGTGCATCAAAGGAAAACTGTATGGGCTCAGTGACTGGCGTGAATGTTCTTCCTAGAACTTGAACTCGAATCATCCAACACTCCTCTTCTGGTAAAGTGGCGGTGTAGGTCCCGGTGAAGCTTGGTATTCCAATGTTCAGGTACCTAGTGACTTCCTTCAAGTGTCGTCCAAAGGGTGTGTCTTCATCCGGTTGTGCAAACTTGTTCCTTGAGTCCGCCATCCTATAGAGTAGAAAACGGAGAGGAGTCAGAAATGAGTAGAGAAGAGTGACCTATGGCTCATCTTAGTGGTCGTGTCCTACATTCAGCGTGTGCTCTGATACCATCTTGTAGCGACCCGACCTCAGACGGTCAAGTCTCTGTGCATAAGTGTCATCCCTGGATCGGTAATGCTGACACACACAGTACTTGAAGGATTTATAACAGAGTAGCAATCACACACTTATTACATTGATAGTCTCCAAAGAGAACTTATTAGAATAAATATGGCTTAAGGCCATCTAAATAAGATAACAGCGAAAGGCTTGGAAGATAAAGTGAGTCCATCAACTCCAACGGCATAGCTGAGTGCACGACAACGGCCTAGCGAACCTTACTCATCGTCTGAAAAATCTGCAACATGATACGTTACGGCCCAAAAATGGGTCAGCACATAGAATATGCTGGCATAGTAACACAATAGAGCAATGAACATAGTAAATGCTATCACTACATGCATATATGGCTGGTGGAGGCTCTATGGTTAATATGTTTTTGCGAAAAGCCAATTTTTTCCTACTTCAAAGGTATATATTTTATTTAACTATCATGGTAGTTGAAACATTGAGAATGGTACCCCCATCTCAATCCCAATTTAAAGTAATCATAAACCCAACAAAATTAATTTAGAGTGATGAGATCCATATGATAATCCAAGAACCAGATACTCAAGATGTCCATAACCGGGGACACGGCTAACCATGATTAGTTTGTACACTCTGCAGAGGTTTGCGCACTTTTCCCCATAAGACTCGATCTCCTCCGTTGGATTTCTCGCACTGCATGGTGTTTGAGAAACGGATGACCGAGACACAGTCTTTCAGAAGCACTAAATCTTTACTCCGGGTGGACAGTTACACCTACTATCCCCTACATCTGCTAGCCCACCACTGAAAGAGGTCATGCAACATACTCAACTATGCTAGAGCCCATAATAGCTTGTGGCTGCACACGGAAGTTTCTAGCATGAATAATCTTACGATCCCTTTGAGCCTGGGTGGCGGACCATAGGAGGATCACACGGTATAACCCCGGGATCTCCTAGGACATCACTAGTATAACCCCAGGTGTCGGTGTCAAAACCGGCAGATCTCGGGTAGGGGGTCCCGAACTGTGCGTCTAAGGCAGATGGTAACAGGAGGCGGGGGACACGATGTTTACCCAGGTTCGGGCCCTCTCGATGGAGGTTATACCCTACTTCCTACTTGATTGATCTTGATGATATGAGTATTACAAGAGTTGATCTACCACGAGATCGTAGAGGCTAAACCCTAGAAGCTAGCCTATGATTATGATTGTTCTTGTCCTACGGACTAAACCCTCCGGTTTATATAGACACCGGAGGGGGC
Organism: Triticum aestivum; assembly: GCF_018294505.1. NCBI lineage: Eukaryota > Viridiplantae > Streptophyta > Magnoliopsida > Poales > Poaceae > Triticum > Triticum aestivum. The sequence continues at coordinate 104,593,268 of NC_057799.1, forward strand.
TAGGGTTACATAGAGTCGGTTACAAGGGAGGAGTTCTACATATCCGAATTGTCAAGCTTGCCTTCCACGCAAAGGAGAGTCCCACCCGGACACGGGACGAAGTCTTCATTCTTGTATCTTCATAGTCCAACAGTCCGGCCAAGGTATATAGTCCGGCTGTCCGAGGAACCCCTAATCCAGGACTCCCTCAGTATCCCCTGAACCAGGTTTCAATGACGATGAGTCCGGCGCGCAGACTGTCTTCGGCATTGCAAGGTGGGTTCTTCTCCAAATTCCGAGTACTTGTCGAGTAGTGTCCGGCTCTGCAAAACAAATTCCACATACCACCGTAGAGAGTATAATATCCCACAAATCTAATCTGCTGACAAATTTTATAGCGTGACATCACGCCACGGCCCGGTTATTATTCGAACCGATTTTCTCAACCAGCTACTGCACATATTGTGAAGCGGTTTTCTTGGCACGTCTTGTCGAAGCAGAGATCGTGTCCCCTTATCACGGGATTCTCATCAATAACGGTGTGGGTAACCCAACCACGCCATCAATCACGGCGCTTAGGGAATAAGCGAGTTTACCAGGCAAGTGGGGAGGCACACAGTTTCTACTGCCCTTATAAAGGGACAATGATTCCTCTTTTTCACCCACGCCTTCTTCTTCCCCTGCCCACTCATTCTCACACACTCGAGCTCCAGCACCCAAGTTCTCACCTTCTCCACAAAGCCATGTCCGGAGCGGGGGGCAAGTGGATGGTCTCCTCCGTTATGGAGGAGGACATTACGAAGCTCCGGGAAGCTAGATACCTGGCTGCAGACATCGCGCACTGGCTCCCGGACGCGGGGCAAATAATTCCTACTCCAGAACCCCATGAGAGGGTTGTATTCCTTACCCACTTCGTCCGCGGGCTGGGATTTCCCCTCCACCCGTTTGTTCGTGGGCTCATGTTTTACTACGGGCTGGACTTCCATGATCTGGCCCCTAATTTCATCCTCAACATCTCGGCGTTTACCGTCGTGTGTGAGGCCTTCCTCCGCATCAAGCCCCACTTCGGCCTGTGGCTGAAGACCTTCAACGTGAAACCGAAGGTAGTGGTTGGCCAGCAAGCGGAGTGCGGAGGCGCCATGGTGGGCAAAATGCCCAACGTCACCTGGCTCGAAGGCTCCTATGTGGAGACCGTGACGGGGTGGCAATCGGGGTGGTTCTACATCACCGAGCCGCGCGACACCAACTGGGTGGCGGCCCCCGAATATCGATCCGGCATCCCTATGCGGCTAACCTCCTGGAAAGAGAAGGGCCTATCCAGGGGTTCGTCGGTGGAGCTGACCGGACTCCAGAGCTGTGTCAAAAATATGATAAGCAAGAAAATCAAGCTTGTCAACGTGGTCCAGGTCATGCTCTTCCGTCGGATCCTTCCGTGTCAAAGACGGGCATTCAATATGTGGGAGTTTGACCCGGCCAAGCACCAGACGCTGCGAGAGCTTTTCGACATGATGCACCAAGACATCTGGAAGGTGCTGTTCAAGTCCGTCGAGGTACCTCCTCCCCTTACCGAAGATCGCGGACTCAGCGCAAAGCGCCCTGCCAATCCGGTAAGCTCTTGTATATCTCATAAGATGTTCCTTTCCCCAGTATAATCATGTGAGGGATCTGAGCCTCCACGCCATTTAACAGGACTGGGTCGCGACAGCGGGGCGGATTGATTGTCCGGCCCCACTGCCCGAAGATCCAGCAAGGGCTCTCTTAACGGAGATGCTGGTTCCGGCGCCCTACGAGGCGCCGGAGAAGAAGGCCAAGAAGAAGGCCGCGGGGACCAGGAAAGGTCTCCGGCGCAAGGTTGTATCAGACTCATCGTCCGATAACACCGAAGCGCCCTCCTCCCACGAAAATGAGGAGGAGGAAGAGGAAAGTTCTCCCCCCCCCCCAGCCGGGGGAGACAAGAAAAGGAAGGCCGCCCCATCTGGGGAGGCCGAAGGGTCCAAGAAGGGAAGGACCCTCCAAGGAGTGGTTGCCCAGGGACAAGCCCCTGGCGAAGTCGTAAGTATCCGGATACCATAATAGTTCTGGTATGTTTTGTTTTTATTGCTTCTTATCATGCCAAACATGATCATGCAGTCCCTCCAAAGCCCATATCAACGTATCCTCTTCGGATGGGTCTTTGGGCCAGTCGGCGATGAACAGTGATTCACTCCCGACCGCTACCTCCCCCCGCCCTACGGACGACGTCGAGGTGTTGTCTCAAAGGGCACTGAACCGAGGGGAGATAGTCCTGGAGGCGCCTCAAGGCGACATCCCAGACGCTGGGCGCATGGGGAGCAAGACTCCCATGGGCTCTAATGACGGGGGCAGCAAGTTTGGCCCCCAGCCGAATACTGCGCCGGAACCTCCAGTGGTTCCGGACTCTATCAGGCGACCCCTTGCTAAGGGGGGCGAGCCGTCTGTGCCGATGGCCTTTGTCCATCCAGAGGCATCGGACAACTTGCTGGAAGCGCTTCGCGGCGCTTCCATTGACGAAGAGCACCGCACTGTCATGAGTGCGGTGGTCGAGAAGGTTCAGTCCGCCAAAAGCGGACAGACTGAAGCCTGTGCCAGCCTCCTAACAGGCTTTGAGGTAAGTAATCAAATTATAAGAAAATGTTACAGCATAGATAGTAGCCCCTGATGATCTATTTGGCGTTCGCAAAGAAAGGCCGAACAGAGGATCAAATAATAATCACAGGAGTCTAATCGGAATATGTCTATGTGAATAAGCAGGCTTCGCTGTTGGCCGCTGCCGCTCGTATTGCGGAGGTGTCCGCACTGAAGCGGGACCTTGAGCGGTCCGAGGAAGAGCTCGGCCTTACCAAGAGGCAGCTCGAAGAGAACAAAGGTAAGTGATACATCGTCTGTATATTGATAAAGAAAAAAAGAAGGTGGTTGTTAGATCATAGGATCGTCATGAATTTTGCTAGGGGCCACGACCGAAGTGGCGGCTCTGAAGAAGGCGATGTCCGAGGCCGAAGACAAAGCGGCCACGGAGCGCACCGAGCGCGAGAAGCAAGAGGCCCGAGTCAGCGAGGTTCAGCAAGAGCTCCAGGATTTCGTCAAGAAATATGAGTCCTTGGAGCATGACTCTAAGACGCAAGGGTCCGAGCTTGTGAAGGCCCTCGAGAACTCACAAACTGCCAAGGCCGAAGCCCAAAAGGCCCTCCAGGAGATTTAGGCGGTCAAGAAGATAGCGGCGGGTAAGGCATACATTATGCAAAGCAAGCATGTGAAGGAAACTTTCCTTTTACTTACCCGAGTTCAGAGCTCTCCAGGAGCGTTCGCAGATCTACCCAGCAGTGTGTCGGATGCTGTGGAGTTCTATCGGGCCGAGGAAGGGAGCTCGACAGAGAAGTTGTTCTGGTCTCCGTATACTGGGACCGAACATCCGATGCCCTTGAGCGACCAGTTGAAGTAACTGGTCGAGCTTCACAAGGCGGCCGTACTGGCCATGAAGGGTCTCATAGTCCGGATGTGGCCTGGCGATCCCCTGCCTGTCAGCTACTTCGGCCTGGTAAGGCGGCTTGTGAATGCCTGCCCACGGTTTGAAGTCATAAAGCGGTCCGTCTGCATTGAGGGTGCGCGCAGGGCCTTTGCCCGGGCGAAAGTGCGCTGGGCGAAGATAGACGCCGAAAAGCTGGTGAAGGAGGGGCCGCCGGAGGGCAAGGAGCATCGCCACCCCGAAAAGTATTATGACAGTGTCCTGAAGGGTGCTCGCCTTGTGGTGGAGGAATGTGCTAAGGATGTAATATTCGAATGAATGTACTCATGTGATCCTACAATATGAAAACGAGTTCATGTGCGCTATATAACGCTTGTTGATTTAAAATATTACCTTCTGTGAGGCCGTTTATGAAATCTGAGAGTTGGCTAGTCGTCGGCATCTGCCCCCATGTAACTAGTACTGAGGTGTTCGGGATAAACCTGATCACTCTTTATCCTAGTTTTGGGTCCTTCGAAGGAGGTGTTCAGCACAACGAACCAGGCAATCGGACTATAAAGCTTTACCACTCTCACCTAGCCATAGAAGTCTACAATTTTAAATTTTGGCGAAGCCCCTAGTATTCGGAAGGCCGAACTTGGGGCGCTATGTACGCCTAAATCGGACAAGGCCGACTCCTCGCCCGAAGCGGAAAAAATCTTTAAGGATTTGAGACCTCTCGAACAGTGACCAGCTCTCGCCGCATCATGACAGTCAGTTTTCGGCTTTCTCTACTGAGGTGCTCGTCCGGAAGAACCGGGACACAATCGCAGTAGTTCTCCCAGTGCTACCTTAGCCGATATGGCGGAACGTAAGGTACCAAAACATGGGAGCCGGGCAAAACCAACTATTGACCCAAGACATGATTCGGAGCTGATGCGTATAATGCTATAAGTTCGGGGTGCCGCACTGTCGAAAGTGTTCGGACTTTTCTTGCCGTGTTATGGGGTACACTGAAGCCCCTGGCACACCGGACGTACCAGAATGTACGGGTGAAATTTATCGTAAATAAGCAGACAAGGGAAAAAATATGAAGAAATGCAATAATAAGCTAACGCTGTACATTGTTATTTAAATGATACGTCAAAGCGTATGTATACAAGTAGTGCAATAAGCAAAAATAGGACTATTTGACATGTCCTATCCAAGGGCAAGCTGCGTGTGGGTATGTAAAACAGGTATAACGATCGTTATCAGAGACCACCTGGGGATTCCCTTGTACGTCAAAGCTTCTTGCTTCCTTGGTGTTTCCTTCCCGTGATGGGTCCGATAGTCAGGCTATCGGAAAGGGCTTCCAGAGAATAGGGTCCTGAAAGGAAGAAAATGGTAAAGATATTCGGGTCCTGAGGCGGTTGAGCCGCATTGTGGGCCGTGCCATAGCCGTGCCTCCGCCTATGCCCATGGTATCTTGAGTGCATAATTATGTACGCGCGGCACAAATTTCACCGCTTGACTGGGAGTAGGATGGAGGCCGAATTGCTAGGCGAGCTCTGAGCGTGCCTGGCGATCCTGTTGCAGGGTACTCCGGACTCGCTTGAAGGTGTCCGGGGGCTTTTTCGCCGAGTTGGCGGTTGGCCTCAGAAGACTGCTTTGTACTTCCGCTGGGAGGGCCACAGTGTGCTCCTCCGTGCGGAGCGAGCGTTCTGTGTTTCCATTAACTGTTATAACCCCGCGAGGCCCTGGCATTTTGAGCTTGAGGTATGCATAATGCGGTACCGCATTGAATCTAGCAAATGCGGTTCGTCCGAGTAGTGCGTGATAGCCACTTCGGAAGGGGACGATATCGAAGATTAATTCCTCGCTTCGGAAGTTGTCCAGAGATCCGAAGACCACTTCCAGTGTGATTGAGCCCGTGCAACAGGCCTCTACACCTAGTATGACACCTTTGAAGGTGGTTTTTGTGCGTTTGATCCTCGAGGGGTCTATACCCATTTTGCGCACTGTATCCTGATAGAGCAGGTTCAGGCTGCTGCCACCGTCCATAAGGACTCGAGTGAGGTGAAATTCGTTAATGATGGGATCAAGGACCAATGCGGCAGAACCGCCATGACGGATACTGGTGGGGTGGTCCCTGCGATTGAAAGTGATCGGAGAAGAAGACCATGGGTTGAATTTTGGCGCGACTCGCTCCATCGCATAGACGTCCCTTAGTGCATGCTTCCGTTCCCGCTTGGGAATATGGGTTGCGTATATCATGTTCACCGTTTTCACTTGGGGAGGAAATTTCTTCTGTCCTCCTGTGTTTGGCGGCTGGGGCTCCTCCTCGTCGTCGCTATGCAGCCCCTTTTCCTTGTTTTCGGCATTCAACTTGCCGGCCTGTTTGAACACCCAGCATTCTCTGTTGGTGTGGTTGGCTGGTTTATCGGGGGTGCCGTGAATTTGACACGAGCGATCGAGTATGCGGTCCAAACTGGACGGGCCCGGATTGCTTCTTTTGAACGGCTTTTTCTGCTGACCGGATTTAGAGCCACTGAATCCGGCATTGACTGCCGTGTCTTCGGTGTTGTCGCCGTTGTTGTGGCGCTTGTGTCTGTTGCGACATGGTCTGCCGTTGCTATCTTTGGCATCTGAATTGCCAGGATTTCTTGATGTGTTGTTGCTGCGAGCCAGCCAGCTGTCCTCGCCCGCGCAAAAGCGGGTCATGAGTGTCGTGAGGGATGTCATGGACTTCGGCTTCTCTTGGCCGAGGTGTCAGGCGAGCCACTCATCACGGATGTTATGCTTGAATGCCGCTAAGGCCTCGGCATCCGGACAATCGACAATTTGGTTCTTTTTAGTTAGGAACCAAGTCCAGAATTTCCTGGCTGATTCCCCTGGCTGTTGGGTTATGTGACTCAAGTCATCAGCATCCGGTGGTCGCACATAAGCGCCCTGGAAGTTGTCAAGGAATGCGTCTTCCAAATTCTCCCAACTGCCAATGGAGTTTGCCGGCAGGCTATTCAGCCAATGCCGAGCCGGTCCTTTGAGTTTTAGTGGGAGGTACTTGATGGCATGTAGATCGTCACCGCGGGCCATGTGGATGTGGAGGAGGAAATCTTCAATCCATACCGCAGGGTCCGTTGTACCATCATATGATTCAATGTTCACGGGTTTAAATCCTTCTGGGAATTCGTGATCCATCACTTCATCAGTGAAGCATAGGGGGTGTGCGGCACCTCTGTGCCGGGCTATGTCACGACGCGGTTCATACGAGTCTTGTCTACTGTATTCGGCCCGGCCGGATTTGCTTTTAGTGTATCCGGCGTGACGATCGTCGTCACGCGTTGGGGCGCGCCCCCGTGATCCGTAGATCGATCTTGTATGTCCTTCTTGTTTTCCAATACGTCTCGCAGGTCCTGCGTGTTGCCCCGGGCCTTGGTGTTTTTGTTTGACTGGCGACGGGGTGCGGGCTGGACTTCGGGCTGATATGCCGCTCTGTCTCGGCCACGAGGTGGCCGATCAGCCGCATCATACGCTGGTAGTGTAGGTTTTAATGCTTCCCCTCGAGTTGGGGTAGCAATCTGCGCTTTGGGTAACTCTTGGTTGGGCGCTCAAGTTCGTATTCCTTGGCCGCCAGGACCTCGGTCCATCTATCCGCTAGCAGATCTTGGTCAGCTTGAAGTTGTTGTTGCTTTTTCTTCAGGTTTTTTGCTGTGGCTATAAGTCGGCGCTTGAAGCGCTCCTGTTCGACGGGATCCTCGGGCATGATAAATTCTTCGTTGCCGAGGCTCACCTCGTCTTCGGAGAGGGGCATGTAATTGTCATCCTCTGATTCTCCGTCTGCTGCCTGTTCCTTAGGGCTAGCTTTCCCATCCTCCCGCTCAAAACCTGGCTAGGGGGATTGTCTTCGTCTTCGGCACTATCCGCAGCGTTATTGTCTCTTGTGCCGGTATCGCTGCTTTTGCTATGGCGGGGCTTAGAGCGGCGCCGATGACGCCGGTGCTTAGATTGCTTCTCGGGGGGATTATCCTCCGTTGCCTTATTGCCATCGTTTTCTTTGGGGGTGTCCACCATGTATATATCATATGATGAGGTGGCAGTCCAACGCCCTGTGGGCAGTGGTTCCTGTTCGTCTCCTGCATCGTCGTCTGTACTGTCGATGTCTTTGGAGCCGAAATCAAGCATGTCGGTTAAGTCGTCGACAGTGGCTATTAAGTGGGTGGTGGGTGGGGAACGAATTTCTTCGTCGTCCGCTTCCCACTCAAGCCGGACATAGTTCGGCCAAGGGTCTCCTGACAAGGAGAGAGACCTTAATGAATTTAGCACGTCGCCCAGGGGCGAGTGCTGAAAGATATCCGCGGAGGTAAACTCCATGATCGGTGCCCAATCAGATTCGATAGGCATGGACGCAGGCGGTTCGGAGCCCGTGGCCGGGGACGAATCCAAGTGTCCGGCAACACAGGTCTCATAGGAGGTGAAGTCAGCATTCGGCTCTATCGCCGCTGAATGTGCGGCCTCCGTGGCGGGGTTCATCCACCCGTCCTCGGACGGCGCGATCTGCTCCGGATTAAGGGCCGGAGTGGCCACAGGTGTGATCTCCCGAACACCGTCCGACGGCAGAGCCAAGTCATGCTCATCGTGACTGTGCGACGCACCTGACATGGGCTTGAATCCGTCGAAGATCAAGTCTGCGCGGATGTCAGCAGTATAGTTCAAGCTTCCAAACCTAACCTGATGGCCAGGGGCGTAGCTCTCGATCTGCTCCAGATGGCCAAGCGAGTTGGCCCGCAGTACGAAGCCGCCGAATATGAAGATCTGTCCGGGGAGGAAAACCTCACCTTGGATCGCATCGTTGCCGATGATCGAAGGGGCCATCAAGCCTTTATCGTGACGGCACAGTGGAACTCTCAATGAAAGCACCAATGTCAGTGTCAAAACCGGCGGATCTCGGGTAGGGGGTCCCGAACTGTGCGTCTAAGGCGGATGGTAACAGGAGGCGGGGGACACGATGTTTACCCAGGTTCGGGCCCTCTCGATGGAGGTAATACCCTACTTCCTGCTTGATTGATCTTGATGATATGAGTATTACAAGAGTTGATCTACCACGAGATCGTAGAGGCTAAACCCTAGAAGCTAGCCTATGATTATGATTGTTCTTGTCCTACAGACTAAACCCTCCGGTTTATATAGACACGGAGGGGGCTAGGGTTACACAGAGTCGATTACAAGGGAGGAGATCTACATATCCAAATTACCAAGCTTGCCATCCACGCAAAGGAGAGTCCCACCCGGACACGGGACGAAGTCTTCATTCTTGTATTTTCATAGTCCAACAGTTCGGCCAAGGTATATAGTCCGGCTGTCCGAGGACCCCCTAATCCAGGACTCCCTCACCAGGTGCCCAAACCAACAATCCACCCAGATGTGTATTAAAGTTGCCACCTTAAGTTGAACCATTAATTAAACACTCACATCTGTCATGGAAACACTCAAACCCAAATCCACGTCTACGAGCATAGCATGGCAATAAGCATAACGTAGAGTAACTCCCAAGGGTTTGATAAGAAACAGGGCAATAGGTTCTACCTCATCAACTACTTCACAATACCCACAAGTTAATCATATCCTAATCATGCAGTGTTTGAGGATTGAAACTAATGCACAAAAATTGGGTATGAAAAGACTATGATCAATGTGTTACTTGCCTTGCTGACGATCCGCAAAACCTAGTGACTCGTAGTAGCACGCTTCGCACTCCGGGAATTCTATCGCAAACAAACAATAGCACACATAAGCAATCAAGCAAAGATGCACGGGTAAAACTCAAATAAGAAGATCTAACCAGAAAGTTCAACTGAAGAACTCCGGTTTGCAAAAAGAATCAAATCAAACGGAGCAACAAAACTCAAACTACGAAAGAAACAAGATCCGTTTACTAATCTGGACTAAAGTCAAATTTTTACAGTACCAAAATCTTGTTCAAGTTGGTTAAACAGAAAGAGGGCTTCAAGACGAAGATCTAGGCGCTTGTTTCACCCGATTTGGATAAACGAGCGAAAAGATAAACGAGATCGAAGATTAGGGCAGAAATCGCGATTAAAAATTATCGCGGAAAAACCCTGGAAAAAGAAAAACTGACGAACAGCCTAACGAACGAACGTTCGCTGTCTGCGACTAACCGACGAACAACATTCGTTAAAACGAACGTACGGACGAACATCCGCTAAATAAATAAACCGACGGAAAACCAAACGAACCGATAGAAAAAAAATGAATCTAGGGTTTTACAAAAAAACCGAACGGTTTTCTCGTGAAAACCGGCGGCGGCGGCGGCGGTTATACCTCCGGCGAGATCGGGTCCGGCGGCGGGGTGGCGGAACGGCGGGATCGCGGGGCAGCGGCGGTGGCTTCGGCGGGGTTGGGTGGCGGGGC
>NC_057799.1:104933401-104943056 GCF_018294505.1 Triticum aestivum
GAAGGACTTCATAGAATCAACTAATACCATGAAAAGTCCCAAAGTAGATGGGTGTCAACCACTTTAAAAACCCAAGTACTCATTTTTTTCCTATCAAATGTATGAACACATCAAACCAACATACTCATTTGTTCTTGGTGACTCACATCCGGATTACAATTCTAGGATAATAGAGAAATATTTGTCCACTTTGAAAATCTTGATAAAATTTGTAACGTCAACAACTATAAGAGAAATCAACTCATTTTTAATTTGATGGCTAAGATAATGCTAATGAATCTCTTTGTTTTGAATACATCTAAAATGCTCTTGCATTACCAAGTCAAATTCTGCAATCATCTCCATACAAGCTACGAAATTATCATTGGAGTTATCATAAAGTTGCTCACTTGATCTTTAAAAGCCGAATTGCGCTTATATGTTTTTTTCTTCACAATGACCACTATTCTTAATATAACTTGCCTTATGAATTCATTCTCCTTTCTTGTTGTAGCTGTTTGTCAATTGTTTCATGCTTGCTCAGTCTAATTCTCAGTTCATTCAAAGAGTTCATGTTGGTAATATGCTCGACACTAGCTTCATGTTCTTTCAGTCTCTCATTAATATGTCTCCAATCACTAAATTCATCATGCCCCAATGAACTCTTGCGTTTGTCAGAATTGAAAAGCTTAAAACAGAAAAAACACTTTTTTGGCGTGTTTCGAATAAACTAACCTTTTTCTATCACACATATCTCCATTGCTCAATTTTCTAGAGTAATAGCTATACGGAAATTGTCTTGGATTTCCATCCAAAGGGCACTCTGTATTTTCTTCCACTTTAGGCCCCTTCTCCAGTCTTTTCTTCTTCCATTTTAGTTAGAGGCAAACGAGCTGGACATGGGACCTAAAATGGAAGAAGAACATTTTGAAAATTCTTTTGATGGAAATTCATGACATTTTTCATATAGCCATTCTTACTCTAGAAAAATGAGCAATGAAGAGGTGTGTGTGTGACAGAAAATGGTTATTTTATTCAAAACACACCAATAAAGTGTTTTTTTTGCTGTAAGCTTTTCAATTATGAAGTGCAAGAGTTCATTGGGGCATGATGGATTTAGTGATTGGAAGCATACTAATGAGACACTGAAAGAACATGTGGATAGTGTCAAGCATATTGATAATATAAACTCTTGGAATGAAATGAGAACTAGAGTAAGCAAGCATGAAACAATTGACAAAGAGTCACAACAGCAAATCACAAAGGAGACGGAACACATAAGGCAAGTTTTATTCAGAATAGTTGTCACTGTGGAATTTCTTGGTAATCGCAATTTGACTTTTAGAGGATCAAACGAGCAGCTTTACGATGACTCCAATGGTAATTTCTTAGCTTGTGTGGAGATGGTTGTAGAATTTGACTTCGTAATGCAAGAGATTATCTTACACATTTAAAACAAAGAGATTCATTATCGTTATCTTAGACATAAAATTCAAAATGAGTTGCTTTCTCTTATGGTTCTTGTCATTGCAAATTCTATATCAAGAGCCAAAGTGGCCAAATATTTCTCTGTTATTCTAGATGTACCCTGGATGTGAGTCACCAAGAACAAATTTTTTTTTACTATGTATTGCAAGCAACAACCCCAGTCTTTTATCAAAAATGAAAACAAAGGAGCAGAGTCCAAAATGTACCTGGTTAGGGGGAGGAATATACAAAAGAGAGAACCTACCTATGGAAGTGAAGCAGTCCAGCTTAAAAACCTTAGATTTACATTTAATCCTATGAGCTTGTTGGTTTGATGTGTCAATATGTCTGATGGAAAAATAAAAATCGAGGAGTACTTGTGTTTTTTATAGTGGGTGACACATCTGGTTTGGGACTTGATAATGCCAATGCCATGACACTCCCCTTCCGTTGCATGCGGTTTGCCGCATATCATTTCTTCTGAGCCTCCCTGGTTCCTGTTCAATTGGTAGAGAATTTTGGACTAAGAGGCAATTCTTCCTCTCTTTTTCTGAAAATAATTCTTCTTCCTAAATTTAATGTACTGCTTTAGATTAGTAGGGGCATGGTTCTTCTCCTTGTGTAAGCTATGATTGCTTGTGAAGTTGTGATCATCTGGAGATTTGGTTGTATGCATGTAAAAACTAACGGGTTGGATATTGAATTGTATGGGTCAAGAATTCCACAATTTGTCAGTGCTGAGTATTTTGATCATCATATAAAGCATTTACCTCGTTTATAAAATAATACTGTAATAACATATAAAGCCTTTACCTTGGCAATCTTGGCCCATCAGTTGTTTCACAAAGCTGCAGCAGTGTGACTGCGACGAGGAGAGTTTCAGTTACAATCTGAAGGTGACTGCGTTAGAGACCACTATTTCTGCGCTGTCGCAGTGGGGGCTGCGAATTTTGATGGCTGTGGCCAGGGGAGACTGCGGCAAGCGCCATGCCGACAGACCACAAGGATTTTAGTGAGAAGCTGCTTCTGCAAAATCATTCGACAGCGAGAGGTAGATATTTCCTTTACTTCTTGTCCTACATGACTAATGTCATTGTTACTTGCTCCCTCGGAGGGAGTATATTATATTTGTGACCTACAAATGACCAGAAACCAAAGCATGATCACTACTCGTAGTTCATATCATTCCTGGGTTGATTATAATTGAAGAGAGTTTTTACGGTACCCTATACTGCTAACAGGGAGGAAGCGGTATATTAAAATCTGACCGCTGATTTCCTGAGGGTAGGATAGACATAGATTTTCTGTCATGGGAACCTTAGCGACGTCGTCGGTCAGCGGATATTGGCGATGGGAAACCAAGACGGCAAGCTCCGCCGCCATGTCCCACGACTCCTCCACAGTCTCCTTCGACCTCTGCTCCGGTTGCTGGACGGAGGTGCCCCCCGAGCCGTCGTCCTCGACCACGACCTCCTCCTCGAGCTCGTCTTATTCGTTCCCGTCGCTTTCATATACAGTAGCGTCGTCTCGCTGAAGCCGGCACCCTGTCCGCCATGGACGAGTCACTGGAGCTCGTCTCGCATGCACACACCCAGCCACGCGCGCGCCCGTTCGCGCTTCACGCTCGCAGCAACAGCCGTCGTGCATGCCCCGCAGCACCGCAGTAGCTGCTCGTTCGCTCCCGCCTCCCGCACGCAAGCAGCCCCGCAGCACCGCCGTAGCTGCTCGTTCGCTCCCGCCTCCCGCACGCAAGCAGCCCCGCAGTAGCTGCTCGTCCGCTCCCGCCTCCCGCACGCAAGCAGCCCCGCAGTAGCTGCTCGTCCGCTCCCGCCTCCCGCACGCAAGCAGTCCCGCAGCCTCGGGTCGCCTCGCCACCGTCCGCGGACAGCGTGATCCGAGAGGGCAGGCCGGGGCAGCCCGCAGCCAGCCGCCATGGTCTCGCCTGCCTGGCATGGCCGGCCGCCGTCGTTGGCGAGTAGCGTGCGCCGGGAGGCATCGGATGTCCGGAAGGCGTAAAAGTCGGTTCGAAGGTGCTGCACCTTGCCGGCCCAGCCGGCCTTGTCACGGCGGACCAGTCCCCAGAGGGCGAGACGGGCGGGCTGAAACTTTTTACTCCCAAAATGCCCTCGCGATTTGTATACTGGAGGACGGGAGAGAAGCGGTGCAAGCTATACCGCTCGCGATTCTATTGGCAAATTGGAGCAGTACAGATTGATCGTCACCATTAGATTTCAAGAATGGATGGCTAATATTTGACGCGGGGTACCATAAAAGAGCTCATAATTGAATGGCTGAAGAACTTTGTGGCGTGGCTTAGTGGCACAGGCAAAGAACAAAAGCACATCATTTGAACTATAGAACACGTATCGCATCGCACATATGTGTTGTTATTATCTTGCCATTTGAACTATAAAACACGTATTCTGTCAACCTTCCGGAACTTATATATGTGGCCTTTCACTCATAAATATGATGATAAAAAAGGGCCACTTCATCTTGGTCGGCAAGCTTTATAAGAACCACACCATTCATTACCGAAAGCACAACTCTGAAATTGGTGTGGTCCAGTACACCCTTGACGACACGCCTCTTTAGTACATGTGGCTACCAGGTCTCCGTATTTGAAGAACTATGTATTCACTACTACAAATCCGATCACTATTGACTCCTCATTACAGACCGACCACTGACCGCGTGTCATTGATAAGGGTCATCACTGACCGCCAACAAAGTGGCGTCAGTGATGATTGTCGATGGGCTATTCTAGCCACTCATCACAGACCGGCTATTTCAAGTCGGTGAAAGATAACTGATTAATGAGTTATACCTAACCCTTACTCATCACTGGTTGTTTGCTATGTGAGATGTTTATAGTGGTTGGTCAATGATGTATGCTTTTTTTTGTGTGCGTATCACTTCAGACTTAGGCGTCCCAAATTCATTTGATCACCCGCTTTGCCTCCTCTTCCTCGATAAAGTGACCCACCCGCTGGCCCGACGCTGATTCACCTCCTCGCCGTTATAAATTCCCACCCGCACCCTTCACAAAGCCAAGGTCTTTCTTGCTGCAACCCATTTTTCCCAAACCTCACATGAATCAGGCCCAAATTTGCCATGGCGAGGCTCCTCCCGACCAATCGTTTCATGTACTCATTCCAGCACCTCCCGACCGCCATAGTGTCGTACGATTCCTCGAGCTGGACGAATGAGGTGAAGAGGCTTTCGGTTGGAGCTCGTCGGAGGAGGTAGAGGGGGAGCAGCCCTCCGCAGGCGCGGCGGTGCATGGCGACGATGTCGCGGTTCCCCTCCAACCATGGGAGGAGGAGCGACACCTCGCCGTCGAGAAGGCCGATGCTGAGGCCATCACCCCCCTTCTAGCCGACCCGCGCATGGTGGAGGAGCACCTCGCTGCCGATGCGCAACTCTCCGCCGACGATGGAATGCCGGTGCCGAAGAAGCCCAGGGGAACCCACGATGGCGAGGCATCAGGCTCCGGAACCGCACTAGTCGTGCATGACATCTCCGACAAGGAGGATTAGCTTTATGTCTCATTAGCTACTTTTAGCCTATCTATAATTATTGTTGTTGCAACTTTAATTTTATGAGTATGATGTTTAGTTATGAAGTGTTATGTATAATTACTCACTCTATGTTTGTAATGAATTTTCTATCTTAAATACATTATATTTTTGTTTGACTACAGAGTTAAATTGCTCGTTTGTTTGATGAGTTAGCATTAACAGAGAAGTTAGTACTCTGTTTTTATTTACTCTGCATATTAGCTTTGACCTAAGTCAATAAAGTTTGAACAAGATTGTAGAAAACAATCTAAACTTCCACATTAACATAGAGTGAGTTATCGTATATATAGGACGGCCATTTGGGAAACCTAGGTGCCCAGGCTCCTTGCCTTTTCACCACTTGATTGCATTTAGATGCGTGTTATCGTAACGGGTATGTTTGTTAACGGATTATTCCATTGGAAACCGCTAATCAAAATAATTATGACATAATCACTAATTTAATGCCATAAATAAGGCCCCACACACCATGCATGGCAACTATTCATGTTGGGAGACATAATAGGAGAGAGAAAGTAATAATTAATGCGTCTTGATTAATTGTCTCTTACAGTCTTACTTCCTCATTTCCGGTTTTTAAGGCTTATCTCAACATTTTTGTTTTTTCAATTTAGAGGGTTCATCTCCATCTCATTTTTAGTTTCCAATGCGCATTAAATCTTTGCATGCAAGAATTAAAAAGGAACACATCAATGCATGTAATGTTCCTACTCATCTAGTGGCCAAGCATGCATGCACTATAATTAATCCAAATTAATGCATGAGTTTAATTGGGGTAGTTTTGTAAAGTACGAGATTCATTCCTCCACTCACAAAATGCATTGGTTGATGAGATTTGAGATTTGAGTCCAATAAACCGGAAACGAGGGAGTATCTCTTGCCATGTTTGATGTTTCATAGATGGAAGGTACATGATACTCATTACGAAAAGAGAAAAACTATATGTAAATAGCAGGGTATGCACGCGTATTTTAGTTGAATTACTAGCACGTACACATGAGTATCTTGAGTATGCGTATATTTTTATTAGGTATAACACCAACACAAAAATAGTTTCATTAGGTATAATACGCAACAACTACATAACCGAAATATTTATGGATATGCGAGATGTAAAGTACTCAATATACTTTCACCTATATGCATACTCGACATATTTCTCCACAACAACTTACCCGGCGTGAATTGTATGAATACATACCCAAAAAATATGTATATACGCGACATTTATGGCTACATACACATAAATTTCATATCTAGGTATGTACATACAGAGAAATATCTTGAGTATGAAATTATATATTGGATAGTCTCAAGTTTCACATATTCGTATCTCAGGTATACACCTACCAAAAAAATGAAGGGTATATTCACAAAGAAATAAAAAAGGAGACGTGCCAAATTAGAAAGCTTAAAATGATTGACGTTGTCTCAAACATGGATATTTTTACATGCAAGTAAATTAGGAAACAAATAATTGATGATGCACGTCACTTAAAACAAAAAAAAGCCTTAATGGGTTAGACCCGATCAAGGTGCACAGGCACCTATGTGCCCCAAACAATTTACCTATATGAAGTGAAAGTGTATTTAATGATGATTCTAATGGTATTGAGTTGGTATTGCGAATATTACTAATTTTTTGTATAAACCTGGTCGAAATTTACAAAGTTTGAACAAAACTAATATGTGAAGTAAATAAAATAGAGGGAGTGTCTTTTGAGATGGGCATGAAGAAAAATTGATCTACCAGGACAATGTGTATACCACCATAAAATATAGAACAATAATCAGTATGATGAAGTCGATCCGATTGATTAGAGACATCAAAACATAGTATTTCAAAGTGGTTTGGGTTGACATTGCGGCTCGGGGCGTACATGAAGAACCCACTCAAACGTCCTATATGTATAAGTAGTAGTATCATGTATGACAACCTAACAGAATTGCAACTTGGATTGCTGGTTATGCGCTCTACTCGAACATAATTGCGGTCTCTTGTTTGAGGTTTTTCTTTCCAATATTTTCTTCCTCCTATTGGAAGGCTGACATTTGGGCCCACCAGGTTTAAGCCTACGAAATGCTTGGTCAAGGTAGTCAACTACTAAGAATCATTAGAAGGGAAATGTATGATATCCTAGGAATAAGTTGCCTAAAAAATGGTTTGGGGAAAGTTGATTTTCGTAAAGAACGGGGTCAAGTTCTTCCTTCATCTGGTCATCTTTTTCCTATATCCGCCACATCCAACCCAGGTCGGTCCGCCTGCCGCCGCCGCCAACGACCGGCGAGGCTCTCAAACGACCGTCGCAAATTGCTATTTTGACCAACCGAATTGTCAACCTCTAACTAGCCTTCACCAGAGACGACGCAAGTTGTGTCATCTTTGACTAGGGCTCGTTACCGACCGAATTGGTGCCACTTCCTGGTCAATGCGCACTTAAGGAGCACCCCACCCCGTCTTTGATTTGGGGGATGAGGAGGAGTGGCTCGCGGATCCTGTAGCCCCCTTTTGGTATTACATGGACATGACCCTAGAGGAGACTGCATAGATGGACGGTGCCCTAGAGCAGCAGATCTGGGCCCACACACCCACGCGCACCGTTGCGGACGAACGGGCGATGGTGCTCCGAAATGGCCGTGGCAAATTGCTATTTTTACCAAACCGAACTGTCTACCTCCGATTAGCCTCCACATGAGTGACGAGAGATGTGTCCTCTCTGGCTGTGACTTGTTACCGATCGAATTAGTGCCATGTCCTCATTAATGGCGAACCCAGAGGAGCACCCCTCGTCTTCAATTTTTTTGGGGGGTAGGGTGGGGTGAGGAGGAGCAGCCCGCAGATCTTCTGCCCCTTTTGGGATTAGATGGACGTGTCCCTGGAGGAGGCCGCGTAAATGGACGCTGCCCTTGAGCAGTAGATTTGGGCCCCCACGCTTGTGCCCGCTGTCGCGGGTGAATAGCTGGCGCAGCTCCCAATCGACTGTGGAAAATTGCTATTTTGACCCACCCGAACTGTCAACCTCCGACTAGCCTCCACCAGAGATGAAGCGAGTCGTGTCGTCTCTGGTTGCGACTCGTTAGCAGTCGAATTGGTGCCACTTCCTCAGGAATGGCACACCCTCACCTTCAATTTTGGGGGTGAGGAGGAGCAGCTCACGGATCCTCTACACCCGTTTTGGGATTAGATGGTCCTCAGAGGAGGCTGCGTAGATGGGCGCCGCCCTAGGGCAGCAAATTTGGGCCCCCACGCTCGTCCTCGCTGTCGTGGACGAATGGCTGGCCTAGGGCGACGCTACTGAGGTGCATTTCCAAGCCATCCAGGCCAACGTTGCCAAATTATGCTGGCGGTGGCCTTGGACATCACTAATAGCTATAGTACTATGATCTATCTATGTAATGTGTTCTGAATTGAAATTGAACTTATATATAATCAAATGTGTTCTGAAATTGGGACACACATGTAAGAAAATTATGGAGGCTGGCATTTTGGTGAATCTATGTTTGCGTATAGCCATCATGACATCCATATCCATCCATATGGCGGATGTCGATCACCGAGATTGCGAATATGCTAGAGTTGCTCTAATATAACGCCCATGATGCGGCTATATCTCCCACGTGTCGAGGCACGACTTAGAGGCATAACCGCATTGTGGTTTTATCGCAAGAAGGGCCATCTTCACACAATCCCATGTAATGAAAAAGAATGGGATAAAGAGTTGGCTTACAATCGCCACTTCACACAATACATAAATATAATTCATACATCATCCAAAATACACACATAGACCGACTACGGTCAAAATCCAAATGAAAATAAGATAACCCCAAATGCTAGATCCCCGATCGTCCCAACTGGGCTCCACTACTGATCATCAGGAAAAGACACATAGTAACGACCACGTTCCTCATCGAACTCCCACTTGAGATCGATCCCATCATCTGCACTGGTATCGTCGGCACCTGCAACTGTTTTGGTAGAATCTGTGAGTCACGAGGACTCAACAATCTCACACCCGCGAGATCAAGACTATTTAAGCTTATAGGAAAGGATGGTGAAATGAGGTGGAGCTGCAGCAGACACTAAGCATATATGGTGGCTAACATACGCAAATGAGAGCGAGAAGAGAAGCAGCGGAACGGTCGTCATCTAGAAATGACCAAGAAGTGATCCTGAACTCTTACTTACGTCATACATAACTCCAACCGTGTTCACTTCCCGGACTCCGCCGAGAAGAGACCATCATGGCTACACACACGGTTGATGTATTTTAACTGGGTCAAGTGACAAGTTCTCTACAACCGGATATTAACAAATTCCCATCTGCCTCATAACCGCGGGCACGGCTTTCGAAAGATAATACCCTGCAGGGGTGTCCCAACTTAGCCCATCATAAGCTCTCACGGTCAACGAAGGATAAACCTTCTCCCGGAAAGACCCGATCAGTCTCGGAATCCCGGTTTACAAGACATTTCGACAATGGTAAAACAAGACCAGCAAAGCCGCCCGATGCGCCGACAAATCCCGATAGGAGCTGCACATATCTCGTTCTCAGGGCACACCGGATGAGACATCCTACGAGTAAAACCAGACCTCGAGTTTCCACGAGGGGGCCCCGCAGTCTACT
>NC_057799.1:104943268-104944704 GCF_018294505.1 Triticum aestivum
GAGCACTAGTCCGGGGGTTTAAATAAAGATGACCCTCGGGCTCGCGAAAACCCGAGGGAAAAAGGCTTAGGTGGCAAATGGTAAAACCAAGGTTGGGCCTTGCTGGAGGAGTTTTATTCAAGGCGAACTGTCAAGGGGGTCCCATAAATCACCCAACCGCGTAAGGAACGCAAACTCAAGGAACATAATACCGGTATGACGGAAACTAGGGCGGCAAGAGTGGAACAAAACACCAGGCATAAGGCCGATCCTTCCACCCTTTACCAAATATATAGATGCATTAATATAATAAGAGATATTGTGATATCCCAACATAACCATGTTCCGACATGGAACAAACTTCAACTTCACCTGCAACTAGCAACGCTATAAGAAGGGCTGAGCAAAAGCGGTAACTTAGCCAAACAACAGTTTGCTAGGAAAGGATGGTTAGGGGCTAACATGGCAATATGGGAGGCATGATATAGCAAGTGGTAGGTAGCGCAGCATGGCAATAGAGCGAACAACTAGCAAAGCAAAGATAGAAGTGATTTCGAGGGTATGGTCACCTTGCCTGCAAGGTTCTCAGAGTTGTCGAAAGCTTGATCCTCGTAAGCGTACTCAACAGGTTCCTCGTTCACGAACTCGTCTCCCGGCTCTACCCAAGACAAGAACACAAGCAATGGAACCACAATCAATCACGGGAAATGCACAAGCAACATGATGCAAAACATGTATGATATGCGAGATATGCGTGGATCAATTACAACAATATCTACAAAATATCCTTACTGAACATCTCCAAAATATGCGTGGATCTCTCTGTATCATCAAGTTTACATGGCAACAAAATAACAGCAGACAAAGACTTAGAGAAATCACTAAGTCCCTGAAATCAGAAACATTACGGAGCCTAGTTTACATGCTTGTTCTAGTCACCACAGAGATCACAAAAATACATGGCATACACCACTGAAAAGATGGCATGGCATACAACAAAACACATGTAGAGCTCATGCCCATAAGATGCACAGATTAAATGATACAAAAATAACGAATCCTCAAGTTCTGCTAAGTAACAGCAGACAACAGCAACTAGCACTCTTGCACCAGAGATTTTGGCATCAATATGGACTCAAATGAACATGGTGCAATTGAACAAAATGTAGAGCATCACGAGACGAACATTTTGATATATTACACGCGCGAAACGGAGGTATATGAAGAGAGTTACGATGCTATGAACATGGCCATGTACTGTGAAAATTAAAGGACTTAGAGAATTTTCAGGGGAGGAGAGAAGAAAGTCAACGCACTGGATCGATTGGATCTGGCCGGAGGAGTTTGAGCTCGCCGGAGCGAGGGAGGACGCCGGAGGAGAGGAAGGAGGAGGCCGGGGCTCGGGCTGCGTCGGGCGCCGGAGGAGGACGGCGCGGCGTCGTGCGGTGGCGGCGACC
>NC_057799.1:104945325-104954956 GCF_018294505.1 Triticum aestivum
GGGAGCGTCCGGCCGGCGTCGGACGTGTCCGGCGGCGCGGAGGGATAGGGTTAGGGTTTTATCTGTGAAGGTATTCGGAGGGGGATGCAAATATATAGGTAGAGAGAGCTAGGAGAGTCCAAATGAGGTGCGGTTTTCGCCCACACGATCATGATCGAACGACCTACAGCATGGAAGAGAGTTTGGTGGGTTTTGGGCTGTTTAGAGAGGGGGTTTTGCTGCAACACACAAATGGACTTTGCGGTTGCCCGGTTAACCGTTGGAGTACCAAACGACCTCCAAATGGAACGAAACTTGACCGGTGGTCTCCCGGTGGTATACCAAGGCCACTTGACAAGCCTCGGTCCATTCCGAGAACGTTTGACACCCGCTCACGAAAGAAAACAAGAGGGGTGCGCCGGAGGAGATGGGAGCGCCGGATTGCAAAACGGACAACGGGGAAAATGCTCGGATGCATGAGACGAACACGTATGCAAATGCAATGCACATGATGACATGATATGATATGCATGACATGAAAAAAATGCAAAACGAAAGACAAAACCCGACCACGGAGGGAATATCATAACACATAGCCGAAAATGGCAAGAGTTGGAGTTACAAATATGGAAAGTTACATCCGGGGTGTTACAACACTCCACCACTACGAGAGGATCTCGTCCCGAGATCTAGGACTGAAAGAACTCCGGATATTCGGAACGGAGATGGTCCTCGCGTTCCCAGGTGGCTTCTCGGTCGGAATGGTGCGACCACTTCACTTTCAGGAATTTGATTGACTTGTTGCGAGTCTTGCGCTCAGTTTCTTCAAGAATCGCAACGGGGTGCTCATGATAAGACAGATCTTTTTGAAGGTCAATCTCTTCGAAGTTGATGGTGCGCTCAGGCGTCTTGAAGCACTTGCGAAGCTGTGACACATGGAACACATCGTGCACTTTCGCGAAGTTGGAAGGAAGCTCAAGTTGATAGGCGAGGTCGCCTCTTTTGCCAATGATCTTGAAAGGACCCACGTATCTAGGGGCAAGCTTCCCTTTGATACCGAAGCGACGAGTGCCTTTCATTGGAGAGACGCGGAGGTAGACATGGTCTCCGATCTCGAAAGCCACATCACGGTGCTTACTATCATAGTAACTCTTCTGGCGCGATTGCGCGGCTTTGAGATTATCACGGATGACTTTACACATTTCTTCAGCCTCTGTGATTAAGTCATTGCCAAGAAGTTGGCGTTCACCAGTCTCTGACCAATTGAGAGGAGTACGGCACTTTCTGCCATAGAGAATCTCGAATGGGGCCTTGCCCGCACTTGCTTGGAAGCTGTTGTTGTAGGAGAATTCAGCATATGGAAGACAATCTTCCCATTTCATGCCAAAGGAAATGACACAAGCCCTGAGCATATCTTCAAGAATTTGATTGATTCGCTCGACTTGGCCACTAGTTTGAGGATGGAAAGCTGTGCTGAAGCGAATGTTGGTGCCCATGGCCTTCTGGAAGGAGTCCTAGAACTTAGAGGTGAAGATGCTTCCACGATATGAAGAAATCAATTGTGGAATGCCGTGCAAAGAGACAATCCTGGAGGTGTATAGCTCTGCCAACTGAGCTGCTGTGATAGATTCTTTGATTGGAAGGAAATGAGCCACTTTAGAAAGCTTGTCGATGACAACGAAGATAGCATCATTTCCGCGCTTGGACTTTGGAAAACCAGTCACGAAGTCCATTTCGATATGATCAAACTTCCACTCTGGGATAGCAAGAGGTTGAAGGAGACCAGCTGGTCATTGGTGTTCTGCTTTCACTCTTCGACAGACATCACATTCATTCACGAATTGGGCGATTTCTCGCTTCATTCGAGTCCACCAATACGACTGCTTGAGGTCATGGTACATCTTCGTACTTCCAGGATGAATGGAAAGAAGAGAATTGTGCGCCTCGTTCATAATGACTTTCCTTAGATCACCTTTAGGAACCACAATCCGGTCCTCGAAGAATAAAGTGTCTCTGTCATCAACGCGATAGCACTTGTATTTGGAAAGACCTTTGTCGATACCACGTTTCACCTTCTTCACCATGGTATCAAGAAGTTGTGCCTCACGAATTTGATCTTCCAAAGTAGGAGAGACTATGAGGTTGGCAAGAAAACCTTGAGGAACAACTTGGAGATTCAGCTTGCGGAAAGCTTCACAAAGATCCGGTTGGAATGGCTTGAGAATTAAGCTGTTGCAATAAGCCTTCCTGCTTAAAGCATCTGGAATGACATTGGCCTTGCCTGGAGTATATTCAATACTCGGATTGTACTCTTGAATCATTTCGACGCATCGAGTCTGCCTGAGGTTGAGGTTGGGCTGAGTGAAGATGTACTTGAGACTCTTGTGATCGGTGAATATGTCCACTTGTCTTCCCAACAAGAGATGTCTCCTGTTATCAATGCATGGAAAACTGCCGCCAACTCAAGATCGTGAGTGGGGTAGTTCTTCTCATTGGGCTTCAACTGACGAGAGGTATAGGCCACAACTTTCTTCTCTTGCATTAACACAGCACCGAGACCTTGGAGAGAAGCATCACAGAAAACTTCAAATGGCTTGGATTCATCAGGAGGAGTTAAGACAGGAGCTGTGACGAGTTTCTCTTTGAGAGTGTTGAAAGCAACGTCACACTTAGGAGACCAGACATACTTCACAGGCTTCTGGAGGAGGTTGGAAAGAGGCTTTGCAATCTTAGAGAAATTCTCAACGAATCTTCGGCAATAGCTTGCAAGACCAAGAAAACTGCGGAGCTGCTTGACATTCTGAGGAGGTTCCCAATTCACAATTGCGGACACCTTCTCGGGGTTAACAGCGATGCCCTTGGCAGAGATGATGTGACCAAGGTAAAGAACTTCATTAAGCCAAAACTCACATTTGGAGAACTTCGCATAGAATTTATACTCTCTGAGCTTGTCGAGCACCAATCGTAAATGTTTGGCATGGTCCTTCTTGTTCTTGGAGAAGACCAATATATCATCGAGATACACCAGGACGAATTCATTGGTATAGGGGTTGAAGATGAAATTCATCATCCGAGAGAATACTGGAGGAGCATTGACAAGGCCGAAAGACATGACAGTATATTCATAAGAACCAAAGCTTGTTCTGAATGTTGTCTTGGGAATATCTTCTTCACGAATGCGAATCTGATGATAACCCATGCGAAGGTCAAGCTTGGAGAATACTTTAGCACCTTTGAGTTGCTCGAATAGCTCATTGATGTTGGGAAGTGGATACTTGTTCTTGATTGTCTTCTTGTTCAATGGACGGTAGTCGACACAAAGTCGGTTCGTGCCATCCTTCTTCTGGACAAAAAGAACACCACAACCCCATGGAGATGAACTTGGTCTGATCAAACCCAGACGCTCTTGTTCATCGAGCTGTTTCTTCAATTCCTTCAGCTCCTTGGGTCCAAGCTTGTATGGACGCTTGCAAACGGGTTCAGTTCCTGGCTCAAGATCGATAACGAACTCAACTGGCCGGTGAGGAGGCATACCCGGAAACTCTTTTGGAAAGACATCTTGATACTCACAAACGACTGGAATTTGAGAGATGGCATTCAATTCGCCCTTCTCATTGAGAGAAAATAACCGAATGGTTTCATCACGAGCGGCATAAATAATCACATCCTCAGAAGAGTGCGTCAATTGAATTTCCCTGGCAGCACAATCAAGTTGAGCCTTGTGCTTAGAAAGCCAGTCCATCCCGAGAATTAGATCAATATCCGAGTCACCAAGAACAACTGGAGAAGACAGAAATTTATAGTTTCCCATCTTGATGGAAACATCGGGAGCAACCAAACTAGAAGTCAAAAGCTTTCCCGGAGAAACAACTTGCATAACTTTGGATAAAATCTCTGTGTCAACATTGTGCTTCGATGCAAATGGGTATGACAAGAAAGAATGCGATGCACCAGTATCAAATAAGACTTTTGCAGGAATATCATTAACTGAGAGATTACCCATTATCACAACAGTAGATTCCTCCGCTTGAGCTGCATTCATCATGTTCACCTTTGCAGACTTTGGATTATGCTTGACCACTGCATTGCTGGAAGATCTGACAGGAGGAGGAGGCGGAAGACGCCTTTGGTTGAAGCATTTGTTAGCATAGCGACCTTTCTGCTGACACTTGTTGCAAGTCACCTCTGAGAGTGGACGATGATAAGGAGCATTGGACTTTGGGGCTTGATTCTGAGACTTGTTTTGATAGCCAGAGTTGGAAGAGTGGGAAGAACCATGGCCACCTTTGTTCTTCTGCTGGTAAGGCTGACGAAACGGAGGAGGAGGAGGCAACCAGAACTTCTGTTGCTTAGCTGCCACAAGTGAGGAAGAAGAAGACTGCACTGCATCCCTGACTCTCTTCTTAGAAGCCTCACACTTGAGCTGAGCAGCCTCTTGCTTCAGTGCCATATTGTAGAATTGATCAAACTGAGTAGGCTCAACAAGAACGAGAGCTAACTGCAGATCCTCTCTAAGGCCACCTCTGAAGTGATAGATCATGCTCTTTTCATTAGGAACGTCTTGTTTAGCGAAGCGAGCAAGTTTCTGAAACTGGATGTTGAATTGATACACAGACATGTTGCCTTGCTTGAGATTGCGGAACTCCTCACGCTTGCTCTCAACAACACTTTGTGGAATGTGGTGCGCTTTGAAATCCCGACAGAAGTCAGTCCAAGTGATCACACGACCTCCTCTGGAATCTTTGTATTGTTGATACCAATCAGCAGCTTGGTCCTTGAGCTGAAAAGAAGCGAACTTGACATAGTCCTCAGGCCTGACATTGCTACATTCAAAATGCTTGTTGATGTCCACGAGCCAATCATCGGCATCCGTGGCCTCGGCACAGTAGCTGAAAGACTTGGGCTGATTTGCGAGAAACTGGTTGAGTGTAGCGAAGTGAGGCTGATTGTTGCCTTGACCTTGATTGCCTTGCCCTTGGGTGAGTTCTTGCAAGAGTTGCAGAATCATCCGAGCATTTGCATTGGTGGCTGCCATGATAGCTTGCCATGCCTCCGGAGGCGGAGGTGGTGGCAGAGGGTTCGCCTGACTCCCTTCATTGCGATCCGGATTCTGACGCGTTGGCGGAGCCATCCTGAAGAGGGTGACATCCGTTAGCATCTTGATAGACAAATAGATAAGTAGAATCAACGGATAGAAATTGCAACATATAGTCTTCACAATAAACATTCGAACGAGGATGAACGAATGAATTCCATAGTAAATCATCACACTTCCATTAAGTTGAGAAGCCACTTAGAAAAAAGGTATGGAATCAACATTTGATTTTGAAGCAACTCGAATACCACAATTGAAAACAAAACAAAGTATTGGCTTGCAGAATAAGCCGGAACAAACATATGATAGAGATTTCGTCCGAAGTTTTCGTGGTGGGGCCCACACGGGCTCGATCGTACAGCACCATCATGTACAAGGCTGTGCACATGACATACGAAGCGTCCCCGAGTCGGCATAGCCAAGGACTCTTTAAGACACTACGAGATCACTGTAAAACCAACCGTGTACAGGCGGACCACGAGACGTCGAACCCCAATCTCATACCATGCGTCTGTCGGAAAGATATCCTAAGAGCTACTTGAATTCCCACTTATAAACTCCCGAAACTTTCTGGTTATGCAATCTGGTGTTGGGGATACAGGGGACACAAAATATATCACCCAAACTAGCAATCCCTAGATCCAGCTGTATCCATCCGTCAACACATAACCAAGAAACCTTCGAAAATCGTGTACCTCAACCTTCGAAAAACATCCGTTATACGAGTTATGGCAATACTCCCGAACTCCCGCCCCAGTACTGGGTGGCGTCGAGGTGATCTCACCAACAACTGCATAAAAGAGATTTCGATGTCGGCGAAACTCAGGTATTCCAGAACTGCAACGATAAAATTGTGATGACAACACCTCGGAGCTCAACTCCCCGGGACACTGCCACAACCCCTAAATGTCAGGAGGCACCAAGAATAATGTTCTCGTCACAAAACCATCGGAACGATTCCAAGATACCCGCGTGATCCTAAATTTTTTTTAGTGAAATTTGAGGAGAGAAGAGTCAAAACTTCTACGTCAGGAGACCTCACCAGAGCGACGAAGGGACTGAGGAGTAAAAAGAATCCTACTCTCCGATATATATAATCCTAAGACTCGAAACATTTTTGTTCTAGACTCAACAACGCCAGCGATTCGATCAAGCAGGGGGCTCCTAAGTCGGGGATGGCTCTGATTACCAACTTGTAACGCCCACGATGCGGCTATATCTCCCACGTGTCGAGGCACGACTTAGAGGCATAACCGCATTGTGGTTTTGTCGCAAGAAGGGTCATCTTCACACAATCCCATGTAATGAACAAGAATAGGATAAAGAGTTGGCTTACAATCGCCACTTCACACAATACATAAATATAATTCATACATCATCCAAAATACACACATAGACTGGCTACGGTCAAAATCCAAATGAAAATAAGATAACCCCAAATGCTAGATCCCCGATCGTCCCAACTGGGCTCCACTACTGATCATCAGGAAAAGACACATACTAACGACCACGTTCCTCATCGAACTCCCACTTGAGATCGATCACATCATCTGCACTGGCATCGTCGGCACCTGCAACTGTTTTGGTAGAATCTGTGGGTCACGAGGACTCAGCAATCTCACACCCGCGAGATCAAGACTATTTAAGCTTATAGGAAAGGATGGTGAAATGAGGTGGAGCTGCAGCAGACACTAAGCATATATGGTGGCTAACATACGCAAATGAGAGCGAGAAGAGAAGCAGCGGAACGGTCGTCATCTAGAAATGACCAAGAAGTGATACTGAACTCTTACTTACGTCATACATAACTCTAACCGTGTTCACTTCCCGGACTCCGCCGAGAAGAGACCATCACGGCTACACACACGGTTGATGTATTTTAACTGGGTCAAGTGACAAGTTCTCTACAACCGGATATTAACAAATTCCCATCTGCCTCATAACCGCGGGCACGGCTTTCGAAAGATAATACCCTGCAGGGGTGTCCCAACTTAGCCCATCATAAGCTCTCACGGTCAACGAAGGATAAACCTTCTCCCGGAAAGACCCGATCAGTCTCGGAATCCCGGTTTACAAGACATTTCGACAATGGTAAAACAAGACCAGCAAAGCCGCCCGATGCGCCGACAAATCCCGATAGGAGCTGCACATATCTCGTTCTCAGGGCACACCGAATGAGACATCCTACGAGTAAAACCAGACCTCAAGTTTCCACGAGGGGCCCCGCAGTCTACTCAGTTCGGACCAACACTCGAAGGAGCACTGGCCCGGGGGGGGTTAAAATAAGATGACCCTCGGGCTCGCGAAAACCCGGGGGAAAGGCTTAGGTGGCAAATGGTAAAACCAAGGTTGGGCCTTGCTGGAGGAGTTTTATTCAAGGCGAACTGTCAAGGGGGTCCCATAAATCACCCAACCGCGTAAGGAACGCAAACTCAAGGAACATAACACCGGTATGACGGAAACTAGGGCGGCAAGAGTGGAACAAAACACCAGGCATAAGGCCGATCCTTCCACCCTTTACCAAATATATAGATGCATTAATATAATAAGAGATATTGTGATATCCCAACATAACCATGTTCCGACATGGAACAAACTTTAACTTCACCTGCAACTAGCAACGCTATAAGAAGGGCTGAGCAAAAGCGGTAACTTAGCCAAACAACGGTTTGCTAGGAAAGGATGGTTAGGGGCTGACATGGCAATATGGGAGGCATGATATAGCAAGTGGTAGATAGCGCAGCATGGCAATAGAGCGAACAACTAGCAAAGCAAAGATAGAAGTGATTTCGAGGGTATGGTCACCTTGCCTGCAAGGTTCTCAGAGTTGTCGAAAGCTTGATCCTCGTAAGCGTACTCAACAGGTTCCTCGTTCACGAACTCGTCTCCCGGCTCTACCCAAGACAAGAACACAAGCAATGGAACCACAATCAATCACGGGAAATGCACAAGCAACATGATGAAAAACATGTATGATATGCGAGATATGATATGCGATGCATATGCGTGCTCCGGAAGGAAAATGATGAAAAAGGCAGTAACTTGGCAAACCAAGCATGCCACTGGAAAGATGAGATGATTTCGGTCGAAATCGATATAAAGATCACCGGAAACGGATGCACGGTTTGCAAATGGCAAGCAAAACAAGAATGACACGAATCTTCGATTAACAGCATGATAGCACTTAGAATGCAACAAGTAACAATTCTACAGCACTCCAACATAGCAACAAATCATATAGCAGTAATCTACAGGAGATGCTTGACAAAAGATGAACACTAAGCTACGGCTAGTTCACAACATAACAAGCTCAAACAAGCATGGCAAAAGTGCAAAAGAAATCAGGTTCACAGACTTAGTGAAATTACTGGACATGCCTGAAACAGCATCAGGTAGCAATGTTCAGAGCACGAAATCAACATGCTACAGCAACTTAACATAGCAAAACAAGGCATGTCAGTATTCTACTAGATACATATGACAAAAGTCCCTTACTTACCATAAGCCAAAAAGGACCAGAAAATATGATGGCAACCATGTGAACATAGCAAGTTTCGTTAACAGGTTTCAGACTTAGCAGAAAACAGAGCATGGCAGAAACAATAATATGAAGGCATCTTTGTGAGCTTGATGCACTCACCACAAAATAATGCATGACAAAAAAAGCATACCTACAGCAAAATGGCATGTTTATGAAGCTATCCATGCAAGAACAAAAGCATAGCATGTATGGATCAACTACAACAAGCTTGGCAAAATTGAATATCATGTTAAGAATCTGCCAGAAATATTTTATAGCACAAGTAGAGCAAGATTGAATCATGCTATGGCACTCCATAATTGCAAACAAGTGCAGTAATGGATCAATTACAAAAATATATACAAAACATCCTTACTGAATATCTCCAAAATATGTGTGGATCTCTCTGTATCATCAAGTTTACATGGCAACAAAATAACAGCAGACAAAAACTTAGAGAAATCACCAAGTCCCTGAAATCAGAAACATTACGGAGCCTAATTTGCATGCTTGTTCTAGTCACCACAGAGATCACAAAAATATATGGCATACACCACTGAAAATATGGCATGGCATACAACAAAACACATGTAGAGCTCATGCCCATAAGATGCACAGATTAAATGATACAAAAATAACAAATCCTCAAGTTCTGCTAAGTAACAGCAGACAACAGCAACTAGCACTCTTGCACCAGAGATTTGGGCATCAAGATGGACTCAAATGAACATGGTGCAATTGAACAAAATGTAGAGCATCACGAGACGAACATTTCGATATATTACACGCGTGAAATGGAGCTATATGAAGAAAGTTACGATGCTATGAACATGGCCATGTACTGTGAAAATTAAAGGACTTGGAGAATTTTCGGGGAAGGAGAGAAGAAAGTCAACGCACTGGATCGATTGGATCTGGCCGGAGGAGTTCGAGCTCGCCGGAGCGAGGGAGGACGCCGGAGGAGAGGAAGGAGGAGGCCGGGGCTCGGGCTGCGTCGGGCGCCGGAGGAGGACGGCGCGGCGTCGTGCGGCGGCGGC
>NC_057799.1:105279151-105295974 GCF_018294505.1 Triticum aestivum
GGCGGCGGCGGCGGTGGGGTGGGATGTGGTGGCGGGGCGCGTGGGGGAGGAGAGAGGGAGAGAAGAGAGAGTAACGGGCGGGGGGTAGGGGCCGTTAGTTAGTCTCCTCTTTGCCGTCCGCCAATCTTTGCCGTCCGCCTTTATGTCTCTTTGCCGTCTGCTAGCAGACGGCAAAGAGGTGGGACGTTAAGTTTTTCTAAACGGGCGGGGGGTGGGGGCCACCTCTCTCTTTGCCGTCAGCCAGCGGACGGCAAAGATTCTTTGTCGTCTGCTGGCTGACGGCAAAGAGCCGGCAGATGGCAAAGACCTGTTTTGTCGTCTGCCATTTCTTTGCCGTCTGCTTTTGGATAGCTGATGGCAAAGAGCTTCTTTGCCGTCAGCTAGCAGACGGCAAAGAGCTGGCAGATGGCAAATTAGCTGATTCCAGTAGTGATTCGGAGCAGAGGTTGCGGCCATGTCTGAGGCGGTGGCCATGGCAGCTGACATTGGCGCCCTTCGTGTCGTCTTCGAGACCGATTCACAGCTACTGCAGGAAGCAGTCGACTTGTCCAAGGTTGACTCGTCCCATACGCGGCTGTCATCGAGGACATCAAGCTTCAGCTTAAATTGTGGTTCTCTAAGCAATCTATTACTTTCTGTAGACGCGCAGCGAACTCGGTAGCGCATGAACTTGCAAAACTTGGTAGTTTATGTTTGCCAAATGACAGCATTGGCTGGACCAATATTGTACCGCCCCATGTGACTGCTTGTGTGTCGGGCGATTTGCCCGAGCACCGTTAAGTTATAAAGCTTTGCTTTCTCTCAAAAGAAAACTGTTCAAGTATACGCCCCCCTCAGAAGTTCCCGAGCTAATTCGACTTCAAATATGTAATTTGAAGATGTCTATTCATCCTTCTCAGCATTCTTTTTTTACTTTAGCAAATATGTTCGGAGTTTTTGTACTTTCCCATGCATATATCTTTCTCCGAAACTGCTCTGCGTACGATTCATTTTCATCGTACACTGGTACGACCAGAATGCAAATGCTATGGCCCACAAACTGAATTATCAACGATTTATCTCTAATCGTAAGTGTTGGACGGGGAATCCATCGTACGTATAGCAAGGTCGATCTTTCTATGATAACAAGCCTCCATCTACCGTTTTTCATGTTTCCAATGCTGTCGGTTGCCCAACTAGCAACGTGTTGGCCACACGTTTTTTGTTTCGTTTTGAGACAAATATTCATATTATGAACCGCTTCCGTTGTTGCATTTCTCTTGAAGAGATGTTCAAAATAGACCTTATTTTGATATACTTCATGAAATTCTTTTGATGTCATTTCTCTAATGGATATGTTCTCGGCATCGTGACTCGGCAGGTGACAGCGAGCGATACACAAATGTCATCTTTGATGAATGCTTCACTACTAGGAAAAGGGCTCTACCTAATATGGACATTAATGGCACACCAAATACAGGTGCACCATTACTAGTTTGGGAAAAAAAATGTTAGTAATGGCGCATCAGGGATAGTGCGCCATTACTACTAGTAATGGCGCATCTTCACTAAAGTGCGCCATTACTATGTGTATGACTTGGTCAAACCTTGGTCAAACTTAGTAATGGCGCACTTTGCGTAGGTGCGCCATTACTATGTCAAACTTAGTAATGGCGCACTTTGTGAACTTAGTAATGGTGCACCTACACAAAGTGCGCCATTACTAACTTTGACCAAGGTTTGACTAAGTCATACACATAGTAATGACGCACTTTGTGAAGGCGCGTCATTACTAGCCTGGTGCGCCATTACTAACTTTCTTTGCACCCACCCCCTTGGACCGCCTTTTCAGTTTTTAAAATAATAAAAGAAAATGATGGAAATGTCAAAAAATAAAAGAAAATAAGTTTCTCATGTGATATGTGGTCTAGTTGTTGGAAAAATTTACAAATATGAATTTCGACTTTATTTGCAAAATCTCTCTGGAATTTAGTAAAATGGGCATAACTTTTGCATACGAACTCGGATTAAAAAGTTTTTATATGAAAAATCATCTACTCGAAAAGTTACATCCGAATTGAACCGGGAAACCCTGTTCAAGATTTTCAGAATCCCCAAAAACCTAACCGAACGAAAGATACGGGGCTTTTAAGATCTAGAGGGGGGAAAATGGAAAAAGTTTCAAACTTACTAGTGGCGCACCATTTGCTAGGTGCGCCACTAGTAACAGAAAAAAAAATTGGTTCCGAATTATTTTTTTGGAAATTTTTTTCAAAATATGATACGTAATATGACAGGGATGTTTGAAATATTTTTTCAAAATTTCATCACACTCATGAACATGAACAAAGTCCTAGACATCAACAAGGTTTAATAGGATTGATATGATAGATATATCAACAAGTGCCTGTGAAGTGAGCTGGTGCTGGGGTTGGATAGAACTGCGAAGTTAAGCATGCTCGGGCTGGAGTAGTGTGAGGATGGGTGACCTTTCGGGAAGTTTGACCACGGAGTGCGATTTGACTTGAGATTAAGCATATTGATCCGAGATTAAGCCATAGTGACCCGAGATTAAGAAAAAAAATGATAAAATATTTGAAAAAAAAAATTTGAATTTTTTTTAAAAAAAATTGTTAGTAATGGCGCACTTCTATGATACTAATGGCGCACTATAGGTGCGCCATTACTATCTGGGATACTAATGGCGCACCAGAGGTGCGCCATTACTATTTGTTATTAATAACGTGATAATAGTGGCGTACCTATAGTGCGCCATTAATGGCCAAAACAGGTGCGCCACTAATTAGTCTTTTGCTAGCAGTGTTTGCTCCAACCTATTTTCCTTTTTATTGTCACTAAAGTAATTAAAATTCAGATGTTGTCTATCTTAGAAATTACTCTGTTGAACTAATATGTTTATGGTGCTCCGACGAGCCGGCGATGCTGCGATGACAGACGAAGATGTATGATGGCGAGACATTGTGAGGCCAAGAGCGGGGTATGAGCAAGCTGCGTGACGCCGCCTTTTTTTGATGCAATAGCTTGTTTCATAGGTGTACGCCCAAGTCTTTTTTTCTTGTTTCCATGGACTCTTGTGGCTCACTAAGCTGTAATGAAAAGCTGCCAAACAAAGAAGTGCTTGGTTGCTGGTCATAGTGGGAATTAATTTTGATTAATAACATGCATATGTTATTAGCCTGTGTTGGATAGTAACATATGTGTGGTATCATGCAAGCCTTCATTTATTTAGATATAGACTTATTTTATTTTGAGGTGTGTTATGTTATAGTAACATAGTGAGTTATCACAAACATTTCTTTTCTTATTAACTACATGACACATAAGCAAACTTGTCTTCATGTGTGCTATGCTACTATCTAAGTTACTTTCTGGGTCTGTCTAGGGCACAACTAGATGTGCCCTAATTATTGCACATCTAAGTGCTCAATCAAACTAGAAAGAAAAAAAACAAAAGAAAATACTTGCATGAATCTTAGTGTAAAACCAATGATATAGGACTTAGATGTGCAATACTTATTGGGTCCCATGACAGGCTAGCGGACAGTGACAGAGCATGCAGTGTGGACAGCGACTGGGCATGCGGTCATGTGAGACGTACGCGAACAGCGTCACCGATGTGAACGATGGACAAGACTGTTTTTTCAACCGCTACAGCCGATTGGCGCATAGCGTCTACCTATGTTTATGTATCTGACTTTGGGTAAACGTGCGTGTTGGTGGAAAGTCCTTCCGATTTTCCTGTCCAAATCTGAGGGAAGAGTGTTTCTACTAGAGCACATGACCGGAGGAGGGAGGGCATATGCCCCCTCCCATTTCCCTAAAATTTCAAATTACTGGTTACATAAATATTTCCCCCTGGGCACTACTTATACTTCACACTATACCCTCAGATACGAGTCGTGACAACATGTCATGCTCCAACAACTGGATACATGTATTTCACCCCGTAAATTATTAACCATGCTCTAATAATGCTAAGTTTTCTTTGTATATCAAGTTACAGAATGGCCACTGAGTGTGCTAAAAATTCTTCATACATATGTACATGGACAAGAAAAAGTATGCAGGACACAATATCTTATATGTTTGTTTTGTCATGTAAATTCTTTTTTTTTTGAGGAATTGCCATGTAAATTCTTAGTATGCAAACTACCGAGCCTTATGTAAACCCAAAAGTGACAGAGCCGAGTTTATTGGGACCATATAATTATTATTCATTAGCACCCAGGCCATGTCACAAGTCAACTGGCGGACATGTACGTGTCCACGATGATGGCATGATACTTATTGACTCCTTCCATCGAACTTTGTTAGTCTGTATAGTGCTGAATGCGGGGCATGAATATTGATTTCCATAAACCCGATATTTGGTGCATTTATCAAGTACATGGAGCATGGAGTTATAGAACATTCATGAAAATTGTGTAAGCATATTTTGGATAAATTACTTGTGTGGTTACTCTATGCACACAATGCTAAATTATAGTATTTCTTGAAACTCATTTAAATTATAGATTGATTTGTGGTATTTATCAAGACGTGCGTTCCACGTGCACACTTACTAGTACATCAAATCTATGCACACAATGCTAAATGGGCTGCCCTCACACACAGTCAGGCACGGCCTCACGGGAACCATGCATCATAGATATAGCCCCTGTAAACATTGTGACGATTTAGATAAAACTTCGTGAGATTGTCTTAAAAAGAAATTATCAGCTTCTTCGGTGGTTACGGTTTTTGACCACTGGAAACGAAATGTACACCGAACACTAAAAACCAATCGAAGTTCCCACTGAACCGAACAAACAGGCAAATTGGTTAAAACGATTCGGTTTGATTCGGCTTTTCTATTTTTGGTGTGACAGTGTCCACCCCTAGGTCAGGGGTGATCTCAACCAACAGTCTCTCACATGGAACAGAGAAACAAAAGGTGTTTTGAAGAAACAGAATTCCTAAGATTCCATATAAAAGGTCTTCTATCACCGTTTAGAACAAATGGATCCCCATCCTAGATTTCTTTCTAATTCCTACTGCGAACATCTCGGTTCATGTGGTTCTACTTTGCAGCAAGCTGATTGTAAAAAAGGAAGAAGCTGATTTTGCAGTCTATGCCGTAGGGCCGCAAACGAGTCAACTTTGAGCGAGTTGAATTAGGCTCACCTCAACTTATACAAAAAATTCGGGTCAGCTCAAACCAAGTGAAGATCAAGGTTGAGTTGTAGAAAGTGGCTCGTGCTCAGCTTGTAACAATCTCGAATCGATCTCGAGCTAGTTTCGAGCTAAATAAGATTATAAATTTTTAAATAATCTAAGTCAAATTTTAAAATAAAATAGGCCACAACACAACATAAAAAACCATTACATAATGCAAGCTATTCACTCTAAACTTAAGACTAGTATTCCCTCCATCCGGAATTATTTGTCGAAGAAATGGATAAAAATGGTTGTATCTAGAACTAAGATACATCCATTTCTCAGACAAATACTTCTGAACGGATGGAGTACTTAATAGAAAAGATCATGGAAGAACTAGTAGCAAGAGGAAAAAAATGAAGGTGTGTGTGCTCTCAAAAAATAACATGCTATTTTACACATGCTGATCACATTCCATAGTGAGGCTAAGTTTTCTCTGGAGTTACTAATTAATTTTTTTCATGTTTGGTAGCAGGTAAAATGAAGGGAAATCATACACAACATATATGGTAATAAATTATTTTTGACTATCTATATGGTAATAAATGTTGGGGAACGTAGTAATTTCAAAAAAATTCCTACGCACACACAGGATCATGGTGATGCATAGCAACGAGAGGGGGGAGTGTGTCCACGTACCCTCGTAGACCGAAAGCGGAAGTGTTATGACAACGCGGTTGATGTAGTCGTACGTCTTTACGATCCGACCGATCCAAGTACCGAACGCACGGCACCTCCGAGTTTAGCACACGTTCAGCTCGATGACGTCCCTCGAACGCCGATCCAGCCGAGCTTTGAGGAAGAGTTCCGTCAGCACGACGGCGTGATGACGGTGATGATGATGCTACCGACGCAGGGCTTCGCCTAAGCACCGCTGCGATATTATCGATGTGGAATATGGTGGAGGGGGGCACCGCACAGGGCTAAGAGATCAAGAGAGGTGCCCCCTGCCCCCGTATATAAAGGAGCAAGGGGGAGAGGCGGCCGACCAGGGAAGGCGCGCCAAGGGGGGAGTCCTACTCCCACCGGGAGTAGGACTCCTTTCCTAGTAGGAGTAGGAGAAGGGGGGAAGGAGGAGGTGGAGAGAAGGAAGGAGAGGGGGGCCGCCGCCCCCTTCCCTTGTACAATTCAGACTGGGGCAAGGGGGGCCGCGCGCCACCTCCTGGATGCCCTCTCTCTTCTCCACTAAGGCCCAATAGGCCCATTACTTCCCGGGGGGGTTCCGATAACCCCCGGTACTCCGGTAAAATCCCGATTTCACCCGGAACACTTCCGATATCCAAATATAGGCTTCCAATATATCAATCTTTATGTCTCGACCATTTCGAGACTCCTCGTCATGTCCGTGATCATATCCGGGACTCTGAACTACCTTCGGTACATCAAAACACAAAACTCATAATACCGATCGTCATCTAACTTTAAGCGTGCGGACCCTACGGGTTCGAGAACTATGCAGACATGACCGAGACACGTCTCTGGTCAATAACCAATAGCGGAACTTGGATGCTCATATTGGCTCCTACATATTCTACGAAGATCTTTATCGGTCAAACCGCATAACAACATACGTTGTTCCCTTTGTCATCGGTATGTTACTTGCCCGAGATTCGATCGTCGGTATCTCAATACCTAGTTCAATCTCGTTACCGGCAAGTCTCTTTACTCGTTCCGTAATACATCATCTCGCAACTAACTCATTAGTCACAATGCTTGCAAGGCTTATAGTGATGTGCATTACCGAGAGGGCCCAGAGATACCTCTCCGACAATCGGAGTGACAAATCCTAATCTCGAAATACGCCAACCCAACAAGTACCTTCGGAGACACCTATAGAGCACCTTTATAATCACCCCGTTAGGTTGTGACGTTTGGTAGCACACAAAGTGTTCCTCTGGTAAACGGGAGTTGCATAATCTCATAGTCATAGGAACATGTATAAGTCATGAAGAAAGCAATAGCAACATACTAAACGATCAAGTGCTAAGCTAACGGAATGGGTCAAGTCAATCACATCATTCTCCTAATGATGTGATCCCGTTAATCAAATGACAACTCATGTCCATGGCTAGGAAACTTAACCATCTTCGATTAACGAGCTAGTCAAGTAGAGGCATATTAGTGACACTATGTTTGTCTATGTATTCACACATGTATTATGTTTCCGGTTAATACAATTCTAGCATGAATAATAAACATTTATCATGATATGAGGAAATAAATAATAACTTTATTATTGCCTCTAGGGCATATTTCCTTCAGTCTCCCACTTGCACTAGAGTCAATAATCTAGATCACACAGTAATGATTCTAACACCCATGGAGTTTTGGTGCTGATCATGTTTTGCTCATGGAAGAGGCTTAGTCAACGGGTCTGCAACATTCAGATCCGTATGTATCTTGCAAATCTCTATGTCTCCCACCTGGACTTGGTCCCGGATGGAATTGAAGCGTCTCTTGATGTGCTTGGTTCTCTTGTGAAATCCAGATTTCTTTGCCAAGGCAATTGCACCAGTATTGTCACAAAAGATTTTCATTGGACCCGATGCACTAGGTATGACACCTAGATCGGATATGAACTCCTTCATCCAGACTCCTTCATTTGCTGCTTCCGTAGCAGCTATGTACTCCGCTTCACACGTAGATCCCGCCACGACGCTTTGTTTAGAATTGCACCAACTGACAGCTCCATCGTTCAATGTAAACACGTATCCGGTTTGCGATTTAGAATCGTCCGGATCAGTGTCAAAGCTTGCATCGACGTAACCATTTACGACTAGCTCTTTGTCACCTCCATAAACGAGAAACATATCATTAGTCCTTTTCAGGTATTTTAGGATGTTCTTGACCGCTGTCCAGTGATCCACTCCTGGATTACTTTGGTACCTCCCTGCTAGGCTAATAGCAAGACACACATCAGGTCTGGTACAGCATTGCATACATGATAGAGCCTATGGCTGAAGCATAGGGAACATCTTTCATTTTCTCTCTATCTTCTGCAGTGGTCGGGCATTGAGTCTGACTCAACTTCACACCTTGTAACACAGGCAAGAACCCTTTCTTTGCTTGATCCATTTTGAACTTCTTCAAAACTTTGTCAAGGTATGTGCTTTGTGAAAGTCCTATCAAGCGTCTTGATCTATCTCTATAGATCTTGATGCCTAATATGTAAGCAGCTTCACCGAGGTCTTTCATTGGAAAACTTTTATTCAAGTATCCTTTTATGCTATCCAGAAATTCTATATCATTTTCAATCAGCAATATGTCATCCACATATAATATCAGAAATGCTACAGAGCTCCCACTCACTTTCTTGTAAATACAGGCTTCTCCAAAAGTCTGTATAAAACCATATGCTTTGATCGCACTATCAAAGCGTTTATTCCAACTCCGAGAGGCTTGCACCAGTCCATAAATGGATCGCTGGAGCTTGCACACTTTGTTAGCTCCCTTTGGATCGACAAAACCTTCTGGTTGCATCATATACAACTCTTCTTCCAGAAATCCATTCAGGAATGCAGTTTTGACTCCATTTGCCAAATTTCATACTCATAAAATGCAGCAATTGCTAACATGATTCGGACAGACTTAAGCATCGCTACGGGTGAAAAAGTCTCATCGTAGTCAATCCCTTGAACTTGTCGAAAACCTTTTGCAACAAGTCGAGCTTTATAGACAGTAACATTACCGTCAGCGTCAGTCTTCTTCTTGAAGATCCATTTATTCTCAATGGCTTGCCGATCATCGGGCAAGTCAACCAAAGTCCACACTTTGTTCTCATACATGGATCCCATCTCAGATTTCATGGCCTCAAGCCATTTTGCGGAATCTGGGCTCACCATCGCTTCTTCATAGTTCGTAGGTTCACCTTGGTCAAGTAACATGACCTCCAGAATAGGATTACCATACCACTCTGGTGCGGATCTTACTCTGGTTGACCTACGAGGTTCAGTAGTAACTTGATCTGAAGTTTCATGATCGATATCATTAGCTTCCTCACTAATTGGTGTAGGGTCACAGGAACCGGTTTCTGTGATGAACTACTTTCCAATAAGGGAGCAGGTACAGTTACCTCATCAAGTTCTACTTTCCTCCCACTCACTTCTTTCGAGAGAAACTCCTTCTCTAGAAAGGATCCATTCTTGGCAACGAATGTCTTGCCTTCGGATCTGTGATAGAAGGTGTACCCAACAGTTTCCTTTGGGTATCCTATGAAGACACATTTCTCCGATTTGGGTTCGAGCTTATCAGGTTGAAGCTTTTTCACATAAGCATCGCAGCCCCAAACTTTAAGAAACGACAACTTTGGTTTCTTGCCAAACCACAGTTCATAAGGCGTCGTCTCAACGGATTTCGATGGTGCCCTATTTAACGTGAATGCAGCCGTCTCTAAAGCATAACCCCAAAACGATAGCGGTAAATCAGTAAGAGACATCATAGATCGCATCATATCTAGTAAAGTACGATTACGACGTTCGGACACACCATTACGCTGTGGTGTTCCGGGTGGCGTGAGTTGCGAAACTATTCCACATTGTTTCAAATGTAGACCAAACTCGTAACTCAAATATTCTCCTCCACGATCAGATCGTAGAAACTTTATTTTCTTGTTACGATGATTTTCCACTTCACTTTGAAATTCTTTGAACTTTTCAAATGTTTCAGACTTATGTTTCATTAAGTAGATATACCCATATCTGCTCAAATCATCTGTGAAGGTGAGAAAATAATGATACCCGCCGCGAGCCTCAACATTCATTGGACCACATACATCAGTATGTATGATCTCCAACAAATCAGTTGCTCGCTCCATAGTTCCGGAGAACGGCGTTTTAGTCATCTTGCCCATGAGGCATGGTTCGAAGTACCAAGTGATTCATAATCAAGTGATTCGAAAAGTCCATCAGAATGGAGTTTCTTCATCCGCTTTACACCAATATGACCCAAACGGCAGTGCCACAAATAAGTTGCACTATGATTATCAACTCTGCATCTTTTGGCTTCAACATTATGAATATCTGTATCACTACTTTCGAGATTCAACAAAAATAGACCACTCTTCAAGGGTGCATGACCATAAAAGATATTACTCATATAAATAGAACAACCATTATTCTCAGATTTAAATGAATAACTGTCTCGCATCAAACAAGATCAAGATATAATGTTCATGCTCAACGCTGGCACCAAATAACAATCATTCAGGTCTAAAACTAATCCCGAAGGTAGATGTAGAGGTAGTGTGCCGACGGCGATCACATCGACTTTGGAACCATTTCCCACGCGCATCGTCACCTCGTCCTTAGCCAGTCTTCGCTTAATCCGTAGTCCCTGTTCCGAGTTGCAAATATTAGCAACAGAACCAGTATCAAATACCCAGGTGCTACTGCGAGCTCTGGTAAGGTACACATCAATAACATGTATATCACATATACCTTTGTTCACCTTGCCATCCTTCTTATCCACCAAATACTTGGGGCAGTTCCGCTTCCAGTGACCAGTCTGCTTGCAGTAGAAGCACCCAGTCTTAGGCTTAGGTCCAGACTTGGGTTTCTTCTCTTGAGCAGCAACTTGTTTGCTGTTCTTCTTGAAGTTTCCCTTCTTCTTCCCTTTATCCTTTTTCTTGAAACTGGTGGTCTTATTGACCATCAACACTTGATGCTCCTTCTTGATTTCTACCTCCGTAGCCTTTAGCATTGCGAAGAGCTCGGGAATTGTCTTATCCATCCCTTGCATATTATAGTTCATCATGAAGCTCTTGTAGCTTGGTGGCAGTGATTGAAGAATTCTGTCAATGACACTATCATCCGGAAGATTAACTCCTAGTTGAATCAAGTGATTGTTATACCCAGACATTTTGAGTATATGTTCACTGACAGAACTATTCTCCTCCATCTTGCAGCTGTAGAACTTATTGGAGACTTCATATCTCTCAATCCGGGCATTTGCTTGAAATATTAACTTCAACTCCTGCAACATCTCATATGCTCCATGACTTTCAAAACGTCGTTGAAGTCCCGGTTCTAAGCCGTAAAGCATGGCACACTGAACTATTGAGTAGTCATCAGTTTTGCTCTGCCAGACGTTCTTAACGTCGTCAGTTGTATCTGCAGCAGGCCTGGCACCCAGCGGTGCTTCCAGGACGCAATTCTTCTGTGCAGCAATGAGGATAATCCTCAAGTTACGGACCCAGTCCGTCTAATTGCTACAATCATCTTTCAACTTTGCTTTCTCAAGGAACGCATTAAAATTCAATGGAACAACAGCACGTGCCATCTATCTACAATCAACATAGACAAGAAAAATACCATCAGGTACTAAGTTCATGATAAATTTAAGTTCAATTAATCATATTACTTAAGAACTCCCACTTAGATAGACATCCCTCTAATAATCTAAGCGATCACGTGATCCAAATCAACTAAACCATGTCCGATCATCACGTGAGATGGAGTAGTTTTCAATGGTGAACATCACTATGTTGATCATATCTACTATATGATTCATGCTCGACCTTTTGGTCTCAGTGTTCCGAGGCCATATCTGCATATGCTAGGCTCGTCAAGTTTAACCTGAGTATTCTGCGCGTGCAAAACTGCCTTGCACCCATTGTAGATGGACGTAGAGCTTATCACACCCGATCATCACGTGGTGTCTCGGCACGACGAACTTTGGCAACGGTGCATACTCAGGGAGAACACTTTTATCTTGAAATTTAGTGAGAGATCATCTTATAATGCTACCGTCAATCAAAGCAAAATAAGATGCATAAAGGATAAACATCACATGCAATCAATATAAGTGATATGATATGGCCATCATCATCTTGTGCTTGTGATCTCCATCTCCGAAGCACCGTCATGATCACCATCGTCACCGGCGCGACACTTTGATCTCCATCGTAGCATCGTTGTCGTCTCGCCAACTATTGCTTCTACGACTATCGCTACCGCTTAGTGATAAAGTAAAGCATTACAGGGCGATTGCATTGCATACAATAAAGCGACAACCATATGGCTCCTGCCAGTTGCCGAGAACTCGGTTACAAAACATGATCATCTCATACAATAAAATATAGCATCATGCCTTGACCATATCACATCACAACATGCCCTGCAAAAACAAGTTAGACGTCCTCTACTTTGTTGTTGCAAGTTTTACGTGGCTGCTACGGGCTGAGCAAGAACCGTTCTTACCTACGCATCAAAACCACAACGATAGTTCGTCAAGTTAGTGTTGTTTTAACCTTCTCAAGGACCGGGCGTAGCCACATTCGGTTAGACTAAAGTTGGAGAAACTGACACCCGCCAGCCACCTGTGTGCAAAACACGTCGGTAGAACCAGTCTCGCGTAAGCGTACGCGTAATGTCGGTCCGGGCCGCTTCATCCAACAATACCGCCGAACCAAAGTATGACATGCTGGTAAGCAGTATGACTTGTATCGCCCACAACTCACTTGTGTTCTACTCGTGCATAAACATCTACGCATAAAACCAGGCTCGGATGCCACTGTTGGGGAACGTAGTAATTTTAAAAAATTTCCTACGCACACACAGGATCATGGTGATGCATAGCAACGAGAGGGGGGAGTGTGTCCACGTACCCTCGTAGACCGAAAGCGGAAGCATTATGACAACGCGGTTGATGTAGTCGTACGTCTTTACGATCCGACCGATCCAAGTACCGAACGCACGACACCTCCGAGTTCAGCACACGTTCAGCTCGATGACGTCCCTCGTACTCCGATCCAGCCAAGCTTTGAGGGAGAGTTCCGTCAGCACGACGGCGTGGTGACGGTGATGATGATGCTACCGACGCAGGGCTTCGCCTAAGCACCGCTGCGATATTGTCGAGGTGGAATATGGTGGAGGGGGCACCGCACACGACTAAGAGATCAGGAGATCAATTTTTGTGTCTGGAGGTGCCCCCTGCCCCCGTATATAAAGGAGCAAGGGGGGAGAGGCGGCCGGCCAGGGAGGGCGCGCCAAGGGGGGAGTCCTACTCCCATCGGGAGTAGGACTCCTCCTTTCCTAGTAGGACTAGGAGAAGGGGGAAGGAGGAGGTGGAGAGAAGGAAGGAGAGGGGGGCCGCCGCCCCCTTCCCTTGTCCAATTCGGACTGGGGCAAGGGGGGCCGCGCGCCACCTCCTGGCTGCCCTCTCTCTCCACTAAGGCCCAATAGGCCCATTACTTCCCGGGGGGGTTCCGGTAACCCCCGGTACTCCGGTAAAATCCGGATTTCACCCGGAACGCTTCCGATATCCAAATATAGGCTTCCAATATATTAATCTTTATGTCTGGACCATTTCGAGACTCCTCGTCATGTCCGTGATCATATCCGGGACTCCGAACTACCTTCGGTACATCAAAACACAAAACTCATAATACCGATCGTCATCTAACTTTAAGCGTGCGGACCCTACGGGTTCGAGAACTATGCAGACATGACCGAGACACGTCTCCGGTCAATAACCAATAGCGGAACCTGCATGCTCATATTGGCTCCTACATATTCTACGAAGATCTTTATCGGTCAAACTGCATAACAACATACGTTGTTCCCTTTGTCGTCGGTATGTTACTTGCCCGAGATTTGATCGTCGGTATCTCAATACCTAGTTCAACCTCGTTACCGGCAAGTCTCTTCACTCGTTCCGTAATACATCATCTCGCAACTAACTCATTAGTCACAATGCTTGCAAGGCTTATAGTGATGTGCATTACCGAGAGGGCCCAGAGATACCTCTCCGACAATCGGAGTGACAAATCCTAATCTCGAAATACGCCAACCCAACAAGTACCTTCGGAAACACCTGTAGAGCACCTTTATAATCACCCCGTTACGTTGTGACGTTTGGTAGCACACAAAGTGTTCCTCTGGTAAACGGGAGTTGC
Organism: Triticum aestivum; assembly: GCF_018294505.1. Classification (NCBI taxonomy): domain Eukaryota; kingdom Viridiplantae; phylum Streptophyta; class Magnoliopsida; order Poales; family Poaceae; genus Triticum; species Triticum aestivum. Next base: position 105,293,241 of record NC_057799.1, read on the forward strand.
ATAATCTCATAGTCATAGGAACATGTATAAGTCATGAAGAAAGCAATAGCAACATACTAAACGATCAAGTGCTAAGCTAACGGAATGGGTCATGTCAATCACATCATTCTCCTAATGATGTGATCCTGTTAATCAAATGACAACTCATGTCCATGGCTAGGAAACTTAACCATCTTCGATTAACGAGCTAGTCAAGTAGAGGCATATTAGTGACACTATGTTTGTCTATGTATTCACACATGTATTATGTTTCCGGTTAATACAATTCTAGCATGAATAATAAACATTTATCATGATATGAGGAAATAAATAATAACTTTATTATTGCCTCTAGGGCATATTTCCTTCAACAAATTATCCTATTGTGACGCCCGGATAATTAAGCTACAGTGATCCCCTGCTAATGATGCCATGTCACCGCGGTTACTGTTGATAAACTCTCGATGGTTCAGAACTGAAACAAATTCAAAATTTAAATAAAAGAAAGCAATAAAACTTTTCAAATATTAAAACTAAAATGTTCGGAGTGAACCAAATATTGCATAGGTAATTATGGTGGAGAAACCACACTTTTATAAAATGTTTAAATACTCTAAAATGAATAAAACAGTAGCAAATACAATTATTTAAATGCTTTAAAAATAATAAACTTCTTCAAAACTAAATTGTTATAAGTATTAAACTATTGTGGCAGTGGCATAATTTGTAAAATCTATTTTGGTGTCACTTTGGTAATTTACTAAAACAAAATAAAAGAGAAACTGGAAATAAAACAGAAAAGAAAAATAAATAAAAAGTAAAAAGAAAGCAAAAGAAAAGAAACCCCGGGCTCCCCAAGGGCCTTGGCCCACTGGCCCAGCTGGCCAGCTAGCCAGCCCAACCCAGCCAGCCCAACTCCCCCTCCCCGGTCGTCTTCCCTGTTCCAGCGACCGCATCGCTACAGGGGCGAGACCCCGCCGGATCACCTCGCCGGCATTGCCGCGAGAGGATAAGGCCTCCACCTCCCGCGACGCCTCGGGCACCTCCACTCCCCCCCTCTCTCTCTCCTCTCGGCCTCTGCGCCTCTCTCTTCCCCCCCAGGTCCGTGCCGCTCCTCCCTTCCCCACGCCTGACGCGGTCGCCACCGTTCACCGTCGTTCACACGGCCACCGTGCCCGCCTCGCCGCCCCAAGGTGTCTCCAAGGACCGCCGTCGCCCGCTGCTGCGTCTGGTGCAGCCCGTTGGAGACCGGAGCCCCTACAACGAGCACACCGAGCTCGTCTTCAGCTTCGGACGCCGGCGACCCCCTTCTTCCCCGGTGCCGACCTGCTGCTCCTAAGCCTCTCACCGGCCTCCGTGTGCCGCGCGGTGAGCCTCTCCCCCCTCCTCCCCTGTCCTTTCTCTCTCGCGCGCCCCCTAGCGGCTTCCCCACGCGCGCCCGAACGCCGCGCCGCGGAGCTCGTCGCCGGCGGGTCTCCGGTGACCATTTGGTCATGGGCGTAGGCCCGTTAGCTCGACCGCATCGTGCCGCACCCGCCTAGCTAGTTAGTTCGGCCGCTCGCGCGCTCTAACGCCTCACCCGCCCCAGCCCGAAGCACCTCGCCGCCGGCGAGCTCGAAGCGCTCGCCCCCGCCCGTTCCAGCCACTCCGGCCACCACCGTTGGACGCGCGGCGCCGAGCCGCGTCGAACGCGCCCAGCCACAACCCCGCAGACCCCCTGTGCGCGAGACCCGCGCCCCTCCCGAGCCGCGCCGCCGCGTTTGGCTCGTCGGAGTCGCTCCGGCGCCGGCCGCCGACATGGCTGGCCTGGGGCCACCCCCAGTGCCACTGCCAGTGGGCCCCGTGGACCCAGTTGACTGGGTTGACCCAGTCAACTGTTGACTGGGCAGGCCCAGCCACTGACATGCGGGCCCCGCCGTAAAAAAATGTTTTATAAATAAAATTAATTAGATTAACTAATCACTCACTGACATATGGGCCCCACCCCTCTAATTAGACTCTTAGTTTAGTTTAAATTAATATTAGACTAACAGAGGCTGACATGTGGGTCCCACTGGACCCACCTGTCTGGGTTGACTGGTCAGCCGACCTGTTGACCTGCTGACGTCAGCATTACCTCATGCTGACGTCATAATTCATTTTTGCTAAATTCAAATAATTCCAGAAATTCAAATAAACTTTGAAAATTCATATCTTTTAAACCGTAACTCGGATGAAAATGTTTTCTATATGAAAGTTGCTCAGAACGACGAGACGAATCCAAATACGCAGTCCGTTCGTCCACCACACCTCCCTAACCTATCGAACTAGCAACCTTCTCCCTCCGGTCATCTGTCTGGCACAGGTCCGGAATCGGGAAAACATTCCCGGTTGAATTTCCCCCTTCACCTATTCGTGTAGACATACGTTAGGTCACCCGACACGTCGTATTACCACGTTATGCTTTGTGATGCTATGTTTGCTTTATATTTACTGTTTCTTCCCCCTCTTCTCTCCGGTAGACCCCGAGACCGATGCTGCCCCTGTGATCGACTACGTCGACGACAACCCCCTCCTTGCCAGAGCAACCAGGCAAGCCCCCCCCCTGATCACCAGATATCGCCTACTCTACTCTCTACTACTTGCATTAGAGTAGTGTAGCATGTTACTGCTTTCGATTAATCCTATTCTGTTGCATAGCCTGTCATTGTTGCTACAGTTGTTTCCCCTACCTGCTATCCTACTGCTTAGTATAGGATGCTAGTTTTCCATCAGT
>NC_057799.1:105296045-105303256 GCF_018294505.1 Triticum aestivum
CAGAGCAACCAGGCAAGCCCCCCCCCTTGATCACCAGATATCGCCTACTCTACTCTCTACTACTTGCATTAGAGTAGTGTAGCATGTTACTGCTTTCGATTAATCCTATTCTGTTGCATAGCCTGTCATTGTTGCTACAGTTGTTTCCCCTACCTGCTATCCTACTGCTTAGTATAGGATGCTAGTTTTCCATCAGTGGCCCTACATTCTTGTCCGTCTGCTGTGCTATACTATCGGGCCATGATCACCTGGGCGGTGATCACGGGTATATACTACATACATTATATACATGACACATGTGATGACTAAGGTCGGGTCGGCTCGTAGGAGTACCCGCAAGTGATTCTGATGAGGGGGCTGAAAGGACAGGTGGCTCCATCCCGGTAGAGGTGGGCCTGGGTTCCTGACGGCCCCCGACTGTTACTTTGTGGCGGAGCGACAGGGCAGGTTGAGACCACCCAGCAGAGAGGTGGGCCTGGCCCTGGTCGGCGTTCGCGGATACTTAACACGCTTAACGAGATCTTGGTATTTGATCTGAGTCTAGCCATTTGGTCTATACGCACTAACCATCTACGTGGGAGTAGTTATGGGTATCCCGACGTCGTGGTATCAGCCGAAGCTCTTTTGACGTCAGCAACTGAGTGGCGCGCGCCGCATTGGACCGTAAGCTCGCGCTTGTATTAAGGGGGCTAGGTCTGCTTCCGGCCGCGTACGCAACGTGCTGGTGTGCATAGGGCGATGGGCCCAGACCCCTGCGCGCATAGGGTTAGACCGGCGTGCTGACCTCTCTGTTGAGCCTAGGTGGGGCTGCGACGTGTTGATCTTACGAGGCCGGGCATGACCCAGAAAAGTGTGTCCGGCCAAATGGGATCGAGCGTGTTGGGTTATGTGGTGCACCCCTGCAGGGAAGTTTATCTATTCGAATAGCCGTGTCCCTCGGTAAAAGGACGACCCGGAGTTGTACCTTGACCTTATGACAACTAGAACTGGATACTGAATAAAATACACCCTTCCAAGTGCCAGATACAACCCGGTGATCGCTCTCTAACAGGGCGACGAGGAGGGGATCGCCGGGTAGGATTATGCTATGCGATGCTACTTGGAGGACTTCAATCTACTCTCTTCTACATGCTGCAAGATGGAGGTGGCCAGAAGCGTAGTCATCGACAGGACTAGCTATCCCCCTCTTATTCTGGCATTCTGCAGTTCAGTCCACTGATATGGCCCTTTACACATATACCCATGCATATGTAGTATAGCTCCTTGCTTGCGAGTACTTTGGATGAGTACTCACGGTTGCTTTTCTCCCTCTTTCCCCTTTTTCTATACCGGATTGTCGCAACCAGATGCTGGAGTCCAGGAGCTAGAGATCCCAAGGGTGATTCTACATGGAGTTCGGCTTCGAGGAGTAGTTAGGAGGTCCCGGGCAGGAGGCCTTGCCTTTTCGATCGTTGCTACTTTTGTGCTAGCCTTCTTAAGGCAAACTTGTTTAACTTATGTCTGTACTCAGATATTATTGCTTCCGCTGACTCGTCTATGATCGAGCACTTGTATTCGAGCCCTCGAGGCCCCTGGCTTGTATTATGATGCTTGTATGACTTATTTATGTTTTAGAGTTGTGTTGTGATATCTTCCCGTGAGTCCCTGATCTTGATCGTACACATTTGCGTGCATGATTAGTGTACGGTCAAATCGGGGGCGTCACAAGTTGGTATCAGAGCCAACTGCCTGTAGGAATCCCCCTTTCCAACTCCTTGGCCGAAGTCGAGTCTAGACATTACAAAACTTTTACTAACATGGCTGTGCGGCTTACGGGCCCACGTCGCCATTGGGTGGTAGTAGGATCTTTTATTCCTCAACCTATACTCTGGTACTCTGTCATCTCTTCTATTCGGGTTAAATGATTTTTCTAAATCTAACATTAGGATCTCGTTATCACTTTCACCCGGAAAGCCCCTTATTACTGATGATCGTCTGTTGCACGTGAAGACCCTGAAGATACTCTCCGCTGATAACCCGAGAACTTGTGTTCATCGCTTTTACAATTCCCTTTCATCGATAAACTCCTATGGATATCCACGTATACTCGCCATTCATACAATGTTTCCCAGTTGATCTTGTTATTACGAGATACCCCGAAATTCTCTTTGCTGCTCCGAGAATCTTTTGAGCTTACTGCCTTGCTGTTCTTTGCCACATGAATACCACTACGGATAATTTCTAGCACTTACCGAGTATCCGATCATCCCCAGTTGATTCAAGTATTCCACAATAGTCTTCAAAATACTATTCGATCTTTCGAAAATCCTCAGGAGCCTATTGCTCTTGAAATTCTTGTTTGCTTGCTTTATGGTTAATCCCATAAGTCTCGTAATCTTATTGGCATCTCTTGTCATTATCATTTTGAGTCCGTTGATTCAATTTGTTGCGAGTGCTCACAATCCTCAATCATACCCTAGAATTCATTCTTCCGGCTCAGACGACATTTTAAACGTGAGCTGGATCTCGACCTATCAAATTGCCATCGATTGTACCCCTAAGCCTACTCAACTTATCCATCCTTGATCAGAGCGTTGCTTCTGACCCCATGATTTGGAAATCATAATTCTTTTGCATTTGAACTTTGAGTTAGTCAGTTGTTTCTTTAATCAGATCTCCTTGCATTCTTTCTTCCTCTGGTTGAGTACTGATGCTCACATCAGATCCCTTGTGGACCACCAGACCCTTTTGTCGGATTTTATCCGACAATGTCCTCCATATTAAATAAGCTTGTGAGCTTTTCCTCGGATACATGATGCCTTTGGTAAATTGTATCCTCTGCTTTGTCGACCATGCTCTACTTCTGAGCTTGTGTTATTTACTCCTGAAGTTTGTAGTATATCTTTCTTTGATGCCCCGATGGGTTGAACCTATGCCTTCCTTAATCTGTGTGAACCCGAAAGATTTCGCGGGACATACTTATCTGGTATTGCACCAGGTAAAACTTTCGACAACTAATGTCATTATCAAAATACGAGAGGCGAAGGGAAGGTTATGCATTGAAGAAGTGGGAGTCGACCTTGAACTTTGTGTTCATGCCCATGGACACGATGTAGATCTTATCATTAAAAGCTTCTCTTAAATTAATTATTCCCTTGGTATAAGTTCATCTTATATCTGGGATCTGGCCTTTTGCAAACGTGGTTCCGACCATGTTCTCCTTTAAATACCATTTCTTGGTCAAGTTAAATCACTTGTCTTCTGCAGGTCAATACGCCTGCCCAACCTCTATTATGATCTACCTTTGAGTATTACCCCTGATATCTCGGGGATATCTTACCATTGCACTACATCTTATAAACTTTGATGAAGTACTACCTTACCTTGTCTTTGTCACTTCATGGGCTCTGGGTTGTTTGTCAACCGAGAACACCGAATAGTGAATCAAGTCCGCACTCCGATTCAATAACTCTAGGTAATTTTCGTTGCTTACGAGTTTAATAATCATTAAGTCATTCCTAGCCTGATCGGCTATATCATTAGCGTGCTAAATTTCAACCGTGCTATCTGGTCCTTAACCCCGGAGCACAACTTTCGATGATGAGCTAAGCTTACGCCGATCTTCCTCTCATACCATTTCACCTGGAACAACAAGCTTGATTTCAAGCGTGTGTCCTACCCATGGTTCCAATAACCGTCTGCTTCATCATTCCTTTGACTTGATGTCGCCACTGATTGATTACATCTTCATGAAATCCCTCGACAAATGTGTCGTGATCATCATCAACCTTATGCGCTCTTCCAGGATATCGATTGAGTTCATGATGAGAAATACCATCCTTGCCCTCGATGATCTGTGTTATCATCGACCACTTTATTGCCTTCCCACCAACACAAGCTTGTTCGTGTTTGGTGTTATACCTTGAGTTCCTTGCTATCCAGAAATTGTTCTTCTTTACCTTGGAGTAATACCATCTTTTATGTCAAGTATGTCGTAAGAATTTCACCACCTCGCATGACATCTTGGTACAGTGATACTTCTCCCCATCACCATTCTTCTTGGTCCCCGTGTTGTTTCTAAAAGGAATACCAACAAATGGTCTGTGATGTGTAAATTCTAAACTTCTAGCAACCCTATTGCTTTGAAGTCATTGGTCTATAGTTTCATTCTACGTCTATGGCTTAATCAATCATCATTCGAACATTGATCGTGCTACCTAGCCCATATTTTGGGTGCACATTTCAACCAATATTTAACTGTGTATGTTTTCCTCGAGCATACATCATTAAGTCATTCGATCTAGCTAATGTTATTTCCTTGTTCACATAGTTGTGGAAATCCATCCTTTGGAAATCTCAATGGATTGTCGCTGCGTCAATCAGTCACCTCCTCACCTCTCCTTGATTTAATTATGAACCCTTGTTCGGAACTCGCTTCCATAGTTTAATTCCCGAGAATCATACAATGTCACCTCGACAATTTGTGTTGCACCTTTCTTCTCAGGCATCCTGAGTCTGAGTTATCTTGACATCAATCAGATCTGAATCTCGGTCAGATATGATGGTTGGAACATATTTCCAAGAGTTATAACATTGGCCTATTTATGACCCGGTAAGGTGATGTCATGCCTAACACACCTGGCGGGAGGACCTATTGTTATAAGTTTTACTTTTCAGCAAGGTTAGCTATTCTTCCATGAGGAAATTGTAAGACTTACTCTATAAGTTGTTCCTGATGGATCCTTTTTGTTTCCAAAGTCTGATCTTCACCTGTTGACCATGTCAGTGCTATCTCGAAGCATGTCTATGGTACTCTGATTTTAAACTGGAACATTTGAAGCCCAAAGCTAATTGTTTCCTGCTCAATTATCCACACACCGTTGTATGGGTAATGTCATGAAATTTCTCTCCCGTACCTAAAGAGTTTTCTACGTTATATCTCGTCATGGATATCATGCTCTGCTTACCCTTGGGAAGAATATACCCTTGAAATATGTGTTTTAACACATTTTCCTTTCCATTCTTCTGTTTAATCTGATAATCATATTTTCCTTTCCATTGTTTGATTTAACCTTTCTGGTGATCTATATGATCTAAGCAGTAATATTCTCCTGCTTATGTAAACACCTCGGTGTACAACTCTGTCAGTAAGACCTTGTTAATATTGTTGGTGACATTTCGTTAACCACTGATGGACGAGAACTTTGCCTACTGGTCCGCCTCGTTCAACGAGCAGGAAAATGGTTCTCTTTGTCCCTCGCCCTTGGTACCGACGTTGTTGCCGACATAACTGACAGGCTACCCTCTGACATGCCTTGCTTGCATGATCACGCAAGACGTCTCCGCCTTCCTACTTTTAACCCACATAGTGGGCCCATAACCCACAGTTCCACAGGATCGAAACCTGACTCTCCTGTGCACCCCCTGTTTCCAAGGTTGTTCCTCGCACCTGGCCTCGTATGTAATTCACGAGCCACCTTCAGGTCTGATATCGGACACAATACTTATTCCCATTGCTTTGACCCTTTCACGCCCTATAACAGGCATCGAACGATTGCCTGCCCGCTCGAAACTTCCCAGGTTACCTCCTTACTTTGCTCTCGATATTTTCTTAAGTTTCGATTCGAGGGTTACTTTTCGCCACCTTCCTCGATGTTGTCGACCCAATAGACAACCTTGTCGAGGCCCGTTCTCCCAGAATGCCCACCCCTTATTCTTTCGTAAGTACGATGGAGTTCCTGAAGAAAGGACGCCGACTTCATCATGATGACCGCAGCAGAGAAATGAAGACATCAATGTATTGGACCAGCCTCTTCCAGAAGTGCAAGCCAGGATGAGAAGACCCGCTAGATTCGTTACCAAACCTTCCCCCCTTACTCCCCTCTTAAATCTCGGGACGAGATTTCTTGTAGTGGAGGAGAATTGTGACGCCCGGATAATTAAGCTACAGTGATCCCCTGCTAATGATGCCATGTCACCGCGGTTACTGTTGATAAACTCTCGATAGTTCAGAACTCAAACAAATTCAAAATTTAAATAAAAGAAAACAATAAAAGTTTTCAAATATTAAAACTAAAATGTTCGGAGTGAACCAAATATTACATAGGTAATTATGGTGGAGAAACCACACTTTTATAAAATGTTTAAATACTCTAAAATGAATAAAACAGTAGCAAATACAATTATTTAAATGCTTTAAAAATAATAAACATCTTCAAAACTAAATTGTTATAAGTATTAAACTATTGTGGCAGTGGCATAATTTGTAAAATCTATTTAGGTGTCACTTTGGTAATTTACTAAAACAAAATAAAAGAGAAACTGGAAATAAAACAGAAAAGAAAAATAAATAAAAAGTAAAAAGAAAGCAAAAGAAAAGAAACCCCGGGCTCCCCAAGGGCCTTGGCCCACTGGCCCAGCTGGCCAGCTAGCCAGCCCAACCCAGCCAGCCCAACTCCCCCTCCCCGGTCGTCTTCCCTGTTCCAGCGACCGCATCGCTACAAGGGCGAGACCCCGCCGGATCACCTCGCCGGCATCGCCGCGAGAGGATAAGGCCTCCACCTCCCGCGACGCCTCGGGCACCTCCACTCCCCCCTCTCTCTCTCCTCTCGGCCTCTGCGCCTCTCTCTTCCCCCCCAGGTCCGCGCCGCTCCTCCCTTCCCCACGCCCGACGCGGTCGCCGCCGTTCACCGTCGTTCACACGGCCACCGTGCCCGCCTCGCCGCCCCAAGGTGTCTCCAAGGACCGCCGTCGCCCGCTGCTGTGTCTGGTGCAGCCCGTTGGAGACCGGAGCCCCTACAACAAGCACACCGAGCTCGTCTTCAGCTTCGGACGCCGGCGACCCCCTTCTTCCCCGGCGCCGACCTGCTGCTCCTAAGCCTCTCACCGGCCTCCGTGTGCCGCGCGGTGAGCCTCTCCCCCCTCCTCCCCTGTCCTTTCTCTCTCGCGCGCCCCCTAGCGGCTTCCCCACGCGCGCCCGAACGCCGCGCCGCGGAGCTCGTCGCCGGCGGGTCTCCGGTGACCATTTGGTCATGGGCGTAGGCCCGTTAGCTCGACCGCATCGTGCCGCACCCGCTTAGCTAGTTAGTTCGGCCGCTCGCGCGCTCTAACGCCGCACCCGCCCCAGCCCGAAGCACCTCGCCGCCGGCGAGCTCGAAGCGCTCGCCCCCGCCCGTTCCAGCCACTCCGGCCACCACCGTTGGACGCGCGGCGCCGAGCCGCGTCGAACGCGC
>NC_057799.1:105303858-105308041 GCF_018294505.1 Triticum aestivum
CGTCGAACGCGCCCAGCCACAACCCCGCAGACCCCCTGTGCGCGAAACCCGCGCCCCTCCCGAGCCGCGCCGCCGCGTTTGGCTCGTCGGAGTCGCTCCGGCGCCGGCCGCCGACGTGGCTGGCCTGGGGCCACCCCCAGTGCCACTGCCAGTGGGCCCCGTGGACCCAGTTGACTGGGTTGACCCAGTCAACTGTTGACTGGGCAGGCCCAGCCACTGACATGCGGGCCCCGCCGTAAAAAAATGTTTTATAAATAAAATTAATTAGATTAACTAATCACTCACTGACATATGGGGCCCACCCCTCTAATTAGACTCTTAGTTTAGTTTAAATTAATATTAGACTAACAGAGGCTGACATGTGGGTCCCACTGGACCCACCTGTCTGGGTTGACTGGTCAGCCGACCTGTTGACCTGCTGACGTCAGCATTACCTCATGCTGACGTCATAATTCATTTTTGCTAAATTCAAATAATTCCAGAAATTCAAATAAACTTTGAAAATTCATATCTTATAAACCGTAACTCGGATGAAAATGTTTTCTATATGAAAGTTGCTCAGAACGACGAGACGAATCCAAATACGCAGTCCGTTCGTCCACCACACCTCCCTAACCTATCGAACTAGCAACCTTCTCCCTCCGGTCATCTGTCTGGCACAGGTCCGGAATCGGGAAAACATTCCCGGTTGAATTTCCCCCTTCACCTATTCGTGTAGACATACGTTAGGTCACCCGACACGTCGTATTACCATGTTATGCTTTGTGATGCTATGTTTGCTTTATATTTACTGTTTCTTCCCCCTCTTCTCTCCGGTAGACCCCGAGACCGATGCTGCCCCTGTGATCGACTACGTCGACGACAACCCCCTCCTTGCCAGAGCAACCAGGCAAGCCCCCCCCCTGATCACCAGATATCGCCTACTCTACTCTCTACTACTTGCATTAGAGTAGTGTAGCATGTTACTGCTTTCGATTAATCCTATTCTGTTGCATAGCCTGTCATTGTTGCTACAGTTGTTTCCCCTACCTGCTATCCTACTGCTTAGTATAGGATGCTAGTTTTCCATCCGTGGCCCTACATTCTTGTCCGTCTGCTGTGCTATACTATCGGGCCATGATCACCTGGGCGGTGATCACGGGTATATACTACATACATTATATACATGACACATGTGATGACTAAGGTCGGGTCGGCTCGTAGGAGTACCCGCAAGTGATTCTGATGAGGGGGCTGAAAGGACAGGTGGCTCCATCCCGGTAGAGGTGGGCCTGGGTTCCTGACGGCCCCCGACTGTTACTTTGTGGCGGAGCGACAGGGCAGGTTGAGACCACCCAGCAGAGAGGTGGGCCTGGCCCTGGTCGGCGTTCGCGGATACTTAACACGCTTAACGAGATCTTGGTATTTGATCTGAGTCTGGCCATTTGGTCTATACGCACTAACCATCTACGTGGGAGTAGTTATGGGTATCCCGACGTCGTGGTATCAGCCGAAGCTCTTTTGACGTCAGCAACTGAGTGGCGCGCGCCGCATTGGACCGTAAGCTCGCGCTTGTATTAAGGGGGCTAGGTCTGCTTCCGGCCGCGTACGCAACGTGCAGGTGTGCATAGGGCGATGGGCCCAGACCCCTGCGCGCATAGGGTTAGACCGGCGTGCTGACCTCTCTGTTGAGCCTAGGTGGGGCTGCGACGTGTTGATCTTACGAGGCCGGGCATGACCCAGAAAAGTGTGTCCGGCCAAATAGGATCGAGCGTGTTGGGTTATGTGGTGCACCCCTGCAGGGAAGTTTATCTATTCGAATAGCCGTGTCCCTCGGTAAAAGGACGACCCGGAGTTGTACCTTGACCTTATGACAACTAGAACTGGATACTGAATAAAATACACCCTTCCAAGTGCCAGATACAACCCGGTGATCGCTCTCTAACAGGGCGACGAGGAGGGGATCGCCGGGTAGGATTATGCTATGCGATGCTACTTGGAGGACTTCAATCTACTCTCTTCTACATGCTGCAAGATGGAGGTGGCCAGAAGCGTAGTCATCGACAGGACTAGCTATCCCCTCTTATTCTGGCATTCTGCAGTTCAGTCCACTGATATGGCCCTTTACACATATACCCATGCATATGTAGTATAGCTCCTTGCTTGCGAGTACTTTGGATGAGTACTCACGGTTGCTTTTCTCCCTCTTTCCCCTTTTTCTATACCGGATTGTCGCAACCAGATGCTGGAGTCCAGGAGCTAGAGATCCCGAGGGTGATTCTACATGGAGTTCGGCTTCGAGGAGTAGTTAGGAGGTCCCGGGCAGGAGGCCTTGCCTTTTCGATCGTTGCTACTTTTGTGCTAGCCTTCTTAAGGCAAACTTGTTTAACTTATGTCTGTACTCAGATATTATTGCTTCCGCTGACTCGTCTATGATCGAGCACTTGTATTCGAGCCCTCGAGGCCCCTGGCTTGTATTATGATGCTTGTATGACTTATTTATGTTTTAGAGTTGTGTTGTGATATCTTCCCGTGAGTCCCTGATCTTGATCGTACACATTTGCGTGCAAGATTAGTGTACGGTCAAATCGGGGGCGTCACACCTATTTATCTTTACCATATATCAAAATTATGTAATATAATTAAATGATCTCGGGCTATCAAGCTAAAAACGTGCGAGCTGGTGTTGGCTCAAGATCAACTCATTTCTCGATCGAGCTACATAAAATGTTCAAACTCAGCTCATTTCTTTTTGAGTGAATCTCAAATCAAGCCAAAATACGAGTGGATCTCAAATGGCTCACAAAGCCTCGAGCTATTCTTGCAGCCCTCCGTTTAGGCCTGCATATATATAATCTGACTGATATCAAAATGGAACTCAGACGGACGCTGGTTAGACTTTCTATTTTCTTTTCTGATATTTTTTTTACTTGTGCTTCGAGTTTGTGCGTCCCAACCCTAAACTTCCCACTTCCTCCGCCGCCCCTCCCCCGCGCCTACCCCCACCCCCCTGCTCGACCCCTCTGCCGCCGCCGGCGCCGCCACGAACCACGGGGGCGATGGAGGTCGACGGCGAGGCCCGCCCGTTCCTCCTCTTCTCCAAGCCCAAGTCCAATCGCCGGACCGAGCCTCAGCCCCAAGTCCAGTCACAGCCGAAACCCCCAAAACCCGACCTTTCTCCCGCCGTCCAGACCGACCACGCCGACTCTGGCGACTCCGACGACTCCGGCTCCGATTCTGACTCCGACCCGGCGCCCACCGTCGTGATCGACCACGGCGACACCTGCAGCGCGGACGGCGCCGCCGCCGACGCGCTCGCCTCCTTCGCGGACCTCGGCCTGTCGGAGTGGCTGGTCGACGTGTGCACCTCCCTGGGCATGCGGCGCCCCACGGCCGTGCAGCGGCGGTGCATCCCGCGCGCGCTCGCCGGCGAGAACGTGCTCGGCATCGCCGAGACCGGCAGCGGCAAGACGGCCGCGTTCGCGCTCCCCATCCTGCACCGCCTCGGCGAGGACCCCTTCGGCGTCGCCGCGCTCGCGCTCGCGCCCACGCGGGAGCTCGCGGCGCAGCTCGCCGAGCAGTTCCGCGCTCTCGGCTCGCCGCTGGGGCTCAGGTGCCTCGCGGCGATTGGAGGGTTCGACTCGCTCGCGCAGGCCAAGGGCCTCGCGCGCCGCCCCCACGTCGTTGTGGCCACCCCCGGCCGCATCGCCACGCTCATCAAGAACGACCCTGACCTCGCCAAAGTCTTTGCCCGCACCAAGGTTTGGCATTCGGTTACTCTTTTAGCAGTCATACGCGAAGATATAGCAACTACTTGCTTGCTTAATTGTGCTATGGCCTGCTGTCATGTACAACCATACATTGAGATTCTCATCTTGACTCAAAATGCATGTGGTTTAATAGCAAAGCACATTATGCCCATGTAGTCACACGACCTGTATATAGTAGAGATTTGTGTAGAGAATTTTAATGGTGTGTTATCTTGTAAATAGTGGTAGTGATGTTATGCTATTTGACCTTCATGAGAAATTAGACATGATGTGCTGCTTTTTTGTGATGAATTGAGGTGTTCTGTTAATATCATGATGCAAAGAAACTATCGGTAGCTCACCTTTGTGCTAGAAATACGTGATTCCACTGAGGTATAGCAGATTTCTTGTGCTTAACTGCTTATGTCTGATGTATGCTCCTTATGGGTGTGTTG
>NC_057799.1:105308284-105326896 GCF_018294505.1 Triticum aestivum
GAATTCTATTTGTGCTCCTTGCGTAATATCAGGATGCTCCTTAAGTGGTTCATGATTTGGTCTGTGTGATCACCGCCATGCCTATTTGAGCGATCTTTGTACTTGCAGTAAGCAATTAACTGCATCTCAAGCATCTAGAATTGTACCTAGGTTGCCCGGATACCAATACTGTGATACGGCATTTTTTTTTCTGAATGGTGCAGATACCGTGATACATTTGTATATGTGAAATAAATATTTTAAAATATAATGACAATAATTATATATGAAAACAGGACAGTTTACTACCAAGGAAAATGCACTGTAAACATTATTCTAGGTTTCTTCAGCCACTGAAACTTCAACTAGAAGCTGATGAAGAGTAGGGCACGTCACATTTGGGCATGATCCGATCCCCTTATTGGACATTTTAAGCAAATGTGCTTTAATTCTTCTGTAGCTACCTTTATATTCCTGAGTACAATACTTGTATCTGAATCACACATTTCCTCCACCTCCTAAGATATCCACAATGGCTTGTTACCTAGATCATTTGCTGGCAAATCCTAAAGTAGTGTGAAGCACATACAACATTAGACAATTAGAAGACAAACTAGGTTAGAAAGGGTGAACTCTCAACTCACCATAGCCAAGAAAATATTGCCTCTTGCTTCGGAACCTGGGAGGAACTGAAAGAGATGGAGGCGACACTCAGATCTGTTAGTGGAGCAGTTGCTAGTCCTTTCCTCTCAAGTGCGGAGCCAGATGGAGGAGAGGAAGCACTGGAGGGAGCACCAGTGGCGGTGCACAGATGCGGACAGGGAGCACCGAAGGCTGGCCCTCTTATTCCTTGTTGATGCGGCCCTGCCTGGAGCTCTCCTTCTCCGGTGCGGCGGCGCTCAGACCAGGGGAGGAGATAGAGAAGGCCACCCTTCCTCGCCCGCGTGGTGGCATCGTGACACTCAGGTTGGGATGGAGGCACGGATGTGTGAGGACAAGGCAAGAAAGGAGGAGGGGCATGCCGTGGGTATGGATAGATGGATTAGGGTTTTCTCGTACCCCGCCAGTATAGGGGTGTATCTCACCATTATCCTTTTTTTTACTTTTTGGAAAACAGAAAATCGCCAGATACATATCTTGGGGGCATCTGGAGGCATCCCCGTATCTAGACGTATCTAACCTCCGATATGCCATATTTTGGCCGTATACATGCATCCTAGAATTTTTCGTATTTTCTCTTCCGCTAGTTTTAGGTTTCTAAGGTATGCTGTCTTTTCTATTGCAGTTTCTTGTGTTGGATGAGGCAGATAGAGTTGTAGATGCCAATTTCGAGGAGGACCTCAAGGTGATATTTGATTGTTTGCCAAAGAAGCGGCAAACATTTCTATTTTCTGCAACGATGTCGGATAATCTGCGATCTTTGCTAGAGCTTTCGGGAAGCAAGTCGTACTTTTTTGAGGCATACGAAGGGTTCAAGACTGTTGAGAACTTAAAGCAGCAGTATATCCATATACCTCCGGATGGAAAAGAGCTCCATCTTCTGTATCTTCTGTCAAAAATGAAGGAAGATAATATACGTTCAGCCATTGTATTTGTTTCAACTTGCAGGTATGCTCCCCTACACCATTAACTATTCATTGTTCCGTGTAATAGGTTGCATAGAGTTATAGATCCTCTCATGAACATTTTATTTACGTGAACCAGAACTATGCTGTTGATTTTGTTTCGAGTGCAAAATTTGGGGAAAAAATGTTTATTATGCACATATCTTACCAAGATATGCCTATTTCAGTTTACCCACTCCTGCAATTGTCAATCCCTGTATTCAGAAGTCTGATGGAATGCTGCGTGTTACTCTTTACGTTTAATTTGTAATCTGTTTAAAGTTCAATGCTCTCTTGAGAAGTTGCTGAAGTCATTTATATTATCATATAGGACATGCCAATATTTGGACTTTGTGTTGCAAGAGCTTGGTCGACCTGCTGTTTCTTTGCACTCTCACAAGGCTCAGTCACAAAGGCTTTCAGCGTTGCATCGTTTTAAGTCTGGTCAGGTCCCTGTGTTGATCGCTACCGATGTGGCCAGTCGTGGGCTGGATATCCAAACTGTTGATCTTGTTATCAACTATGACATCCCAAGGTATCTTGTACTAGCTTTATATTCATAGTAACTTAGTATTCGTTGCTAAAACATTTTGATGAATGTGAATACCCGACTGATGCTTGTGGTTACTTCTTTTAGGTTTCCACGTGATTATATCCATAGGGTTGGGCGAACTGCAAGAGCTACCAGGGGAGGGCTCTCAATATGCTTTGTGACCCAGGTTTGCTGAATGCCTGAGTTTAGATGATGTTTTCCATGGCCCAATTATCATTTGCCCTCTTGTATTTGAAAGAAAATCCGACCTTCACGAGTCTTCTCCTCATGTCAACTTAGATTGGTAACGGATCCAGCCGATTGCAATTCTACATGTACCGATGAAAAAAATACGGAGGAGCTTTCCATACAAACTATGAAAACTTGAAACTACTTCTAAGTAACTTGAAATACTTCAATGGCAGAAGCAACTAACCTTCAAGCATGCACGTTTATCAGAAACCGCTCTTTGCAAGTTATGAATTTCACCTCACAGAAATCACTCTTATGCAAAGTAGGAATTTTACCTACCAGTTGGCTCTTTTATATGGAAACGTGTACCCCCGCTGTCCGGAATTAACTGTCGCTGAAATGAGTGAATCTACACACTGAAACGTGTCTAGATACACTCATTTCAGCGACAGTTAATTCCGGATGGAGGTTGTATGTTACAAGTGATCAAATCAGAAATGTACACAGTAGGAGCGCACCAAATTTTCTTATGAGACTGTGCTCTTGTTTACATGCGTTATCTTCACTTATCAATTCCTGCTGAAAACTGTGTACTTCTTACTAAACCTGCATGCTGATTGGGATGTCTCTGCAGAGGGATATATGTCTCCTACATGAGATAGAAGATGACGTGGGGAATCGATTCAGTGCATATGAGTGCGACGACAAAGAAGTCACCAAAGATATTACAAAGGTGTGCTAACTGGATTCATGTTTTGTGCATATCGCCTGACTGCAATATCTTGTCATTTAGTCTTGCGTCTGGACAGTTCGCTGCTGAACCTGTTCTAGTACCCTAGCTTATGACAAAGACATTTCTTCTGACAACTAAGTTTATATATACTGTCTGAACATTGAAGGTATTCAAAGCGAGGCGTCTCGCAAACATGAGGATGGCGGACGAGGGCCACGAAGACAAGGTTCAAGACAGGAAAGACCAGAAGAAGAGAGACCAGGCGAGAAAGCGCAAACACGACGAGTGAAGTGAACCTCGCCATAGAGATGGCTCACGCTTTACGGCTTGCGTTGTGGACGGACTGTGCCCCCTCTCATACACCGGGCGGTCAGTTCCCTCCTACACACTGACATCGTCTAATCGATGCGAAATTTTGTACTAGTAGCTAATTCATGTTGTAAATCACAATATCTAGTCATGCAATCGTAAAATTGAGCAGATGATGCTGTGACCGTCTGTCGTCGCTCCTCGACTAACCTCAGTATGCTATCCTATATTTCTCATCCTGGGACTGTTTGGCCGAAGCTTGTGCCTGACAGCGGTGCTGTTTCTAACTCGCATGATTGCGCCCCTCAAAAAACAAAAACAAAAACTCACATGATTCCGGTGTTAGAACCAAGCGGCTGCTGCTCATCGTTTTAGTGGGGAAAAAAACTTTGCCTTGCATCTTTTAGTGTTGTTTGACCTGCAACATGGAGGGAGATTTTGAAGACAAAAAGGAAAATTACGGCCTATGATCCGATGCAAACATCGATGGTGGAGTCCCGTGGCTCAGATAACGCCATCTGCGTGGGCAGCCGCAACAACTCGCTGATTGAAGAAGAAGTCCCTCAAAAAAATAGTAGACTTTTTCTTAAG
Organism: Triticum aestivum; assembly: GCF_018294505.1. Classification (NCBI taxonomy): domain Eukaryota; kingdom Viridiplantae; phylum Streptophyta; class Magnoliopsida; order Poales; family Poaceae; genus Triticum; species Triticum aestivum. Next base: position 105,312,225 of record NC_057799.1, read on the forward strand.
GCAGGCTGAACAAAGTAGACGCCGCGGCGAATCGGCGAACGGGACGTAACTCCATGGGCCGACCTCCTGCATACAAGGCCCAAACCCAACACAGCCTACTTTTGTGGCCTTTCCGGTGAAGCGTGCGACGGCTGCAGCGGAACGAAGGATGGGACGTAGGTGCCCGTTCGTTTAGTCCCACCTCGCCTGGCCAAGGGAGAGAGGGCGGGGAGCTGGGCTACATAAGAGCGGGTGGTTCTGCGATGAAAGGTACGCAGCTGCGTGGTGAGCACAAAGCGAACTATTCTTTCGCCTTTTACTAAAGAATACCGTGTGCACGCCACACTAAGCAGCATACCCTAATTTTTGAAGGGTGTCTTCTCCCTGTGAGAAGGCCCCACCAATTCTAAAATTCAAAATTTTGATGAATTAGCAGCATATAACCATATTCAACAGTTTTCTGCCGGGCTTCTATTCGAGATGAAACCTTGGCATTCTGAAGTTCCGTTCCTTCTGACGAGATTGGCTTAAAACTCCAATTCATAAGGGGAATAAAAGACCCAAAAAATGAAAGAATTTGTATCGATCTCTGTACTTGTCCACATTGAGTCGTTTGCAAGTTCGTCTCTTCGGGAGCAATTTCAGTGTGTAGGGCTCTAGGACTGGTAGATTTTGTAGATTTGATTTGAGTTATTCAGTTCTAGGATATGCTGAAATTTTAAGAGAACTGGGTAGGCTTGCAGCGTCTGTTAATATCTCGTGTGGAAATCGTGATCTCTTGTAAATTTAGTCACTTATATATATACTTAAGTTGAGTTCCTTAGTTTGCTTGTTCAATTGGGTTGGCATGCGGTTTTTCTGTAGTATGTCTAAGACACTATGGTCATTCTGAGCGCACCTGAATCAGTTCCCTTCTGGCTTTTCTACTTTATGTCGAGGGGTCTGCCTGTGAGGTGCTAGATTAGTCCCTTCTAGGCCTGAGTTGGCTGTAGTATGCATCTGGTTGTTTTAAATTTTGATTCAAGGAGTTTAAGAATATGAGACAGTTCTTGCAAGTCAATTGTTTCTTGCAGATTAGTGTGTTTGGAGAAGATGCTGAGTAGTGCAGTGGTTACTTAAGCTAACTCTTAGTCCAGTGGTAAATATGTTCTACTCCCTTTCTAGGGAGTACTTTGTTCACTTTGTTACTTGTACAAGAGCATGTATACGAATTAGGTTACGACATTGACTTCTGCATGTTCTATTATGCATTCTCTTTACTTGGTTCCGTATGTTATTGTATTTGAATTGTGAATATCACTTGCACACAATGCAAGGTGTGATTTAGAGTCAGATTCTCACTGAACAACAGTTTTATATGTCAAACAAGCTTTTGTTGTAGAGCAATATATGAATTTGAAATGTGATCAGTTTGAACATTCTTTAATTTTGACATGCAGTCATTTTCCGTTACTTCATCATAAGCACATATTTTCCACCAAAAAAAGGAAAAGGAATGCAGAAAGGAGACACAATGCCTGCTGATTCTTTTTATCTCTCTGAAACCGGGCGTTTGATAGCTTATCTGCAACATTGTCCATCTAATAATTGCGCATCGACATATCATTGCTGGTAACGTGTATCACTATGTCGGCTTGTGTTGGTTCTCAAACGGTAGGCAGTAGGGGTTCTTGGTGTCTTTTGAACACCGCCCATAAAGTCATCAAATAAGCCCCAAAAATATGACCTGGTTCTGTGAGTGCAGTCTTGCTATGAACAAAAGTAATTAACATTGCTAAGTCACCATTTTGTTTGTCATGCCTATACCTCTGGAGAGAACATGTGGTACATCACCAATAATATTAAAATACATAGATCTTCCACAACAATGTTAAAAATCATTTAAATTAGTATTTGGCTGCACTATACAGTGATATTACTGCAGCATGGCTGCAGTAGTACTATCCTATATCATTTCATCGTAGGATCAGCTATTCATGCATTTGTATTTTTACGTGTTGCAGATGATGGAACTAGAGCTGAAGAAGCTAGATGATACCATCAAATCTATCCATGAAAAAATGTTTTATCTTCGTGAAAGGTACAATACTGCCTATTATTTATAGCACTGGTTAAATTTCACTTGATGATACTTAAAGAAGCTAACTCTCAGATTAAGTTTTTGACCTGACATTCGTCCGCCTAGTATAGTTTTTTTTTTGGAAATGGAGGTATACCCCCGGCCTTTGCATCATGATGATGCATGCAGCCCTTTTATTAAAAATCCCGAAAGTAACAACCCAAAGGTCTTACAGCTCGCAAACGGAGCGAAGCACAAGGCATAAAAACTGAAAAGTACAAGCGGACAAAGACAACCGGTATGGTAATGATGAGGACAATCTCTCTAGATTCCTATTCTGTTATGCGACCGCCATCCGAACCGGTTGAATATAGCCCGAGCCACCATCTCCCATTGGTTGCACCCAGTAACCAAAGGCTCCCTGGAGTCCATAGGAGTGAGTAAGGACCACGTACGGATCCAAGCTGTAGCTCTGAGATAACCTGCAAAAAAGTTAAGTTGTGTTGTCTGGTGAATATCATATCATTTCTGCAATTCCATATAGCCCATAATAATGCACATATTCCAATCCGAATACGAGCTGCCATGAACTTTTCAACCCCAGCTAACCACGTCCCAAACAAAGACGCAATATCTATAGGGGGGTTGATATTAAAAGCTATATGAATCGTTCTCCAAAGTAACTTGGCAAGTGGGCATTCAATAAATAAATGTTGTATTGTCTCGTCTTGAGCACAGAACCAACACCGCGCGTTTCCTACCCATCGCCTCTTAATTAGGTTATCCTTTATGAGTATTACTTGCTTGTGAACGAACCACATGAAAATTTTAATCCGCAAAGGAACCTTAATCTTCCAAATATGAAGTGATCTTGAGAGGGGACCAGAATTAATCAAATCCGTATAAAATGATTTCACCGTAAATATCCCATTCTTAGTTAACATCCAGTGCATGGAATCTGGCATGTTGGAGAGTCGAACTTCGATCAACCTCCGAACCAGGTGCATCCAGGCTGTCCATCTCTCCCCCACTAACGTACGGCGGAACTGGATGTTCAAGGGAATATTTTGAAAAACATTACCTACGTAATCTTCCTTACGTTGCACAATATTATAAAGGGTAGGATATTGTAAGGCCAGAGGTGTCTCTCCTAGCCACGTGTCCTCCCAAAATCTTGTTGACATCCCGTTGCCAATCACGAATTTGATCCTACGGAAGAACAAATCTTTCGTTCTCATAAGTCCCTTCCAGAACGGTGAATCATTCGGTCTGATAGTAACCTGAGCTAGAGTTTTCGAGTGCAAGTATTTATTGCGTAGGATTTGAGACCACATGCCCTCCGGCTCTGTCTCTAACCTATACAACCATTTGCTCATAAGGCATTTATTCTTAACTTCCAAGTTCTCAATACCGAGCCCCCCTTGGTCTTTAGGTCGACAAAGGATATCCCATCGTGCGAGACGGTACTTCCTCTTGGACTCCTCAGATTGCCAAAAGAAACGAGATCGAAAGAAATCAAGCCGCTTGTGGACCCCTTTCGGAATTTCGAAGAACGAAAGTAAAAACATTGGCATGCTAGTCAATACGGAGTTAATCAAAACTAGTCGACCTCCATATGACATCAGCTTACCCTTCCAACAGGTGAGTTTTTTTTCAATTCGTTCTTCAATACATTTCCATTCCTTATTGGAGAGCTTACGGTGGTGAATCGGAATACCCAAGTAACTAAATGGTAAAGCACCGACTTCGCATCCAAACAATTGTCTGTAAGTATGTTCCTCTTCTTTAGCCTTCCCAAAGCAGAACACCTCACTCTTATGAAAATTAATTTTTAATCCAGACAATTGTTCGAATAAACACAATATAAGTTTCATATTACGTGCCTTAGCCATGTCATGTTCCATGAAAAGGATAGTGTCATCAGCATATTGTAGAATGGACACTCCTCCATCAATCAGATGAGGAACAAGACCTTCTACATGGCCATGTTGCTTGGCCCTGCCAATAATGACGGCCAGCATATCTGCCACAATATTGAACAGAAGAGGTGACATGGAATCCCCTTGTCTCAACCCCTTATGCGTCTGGAAGTAGTGACCGATATCATCGTTCACCTTAATTCCGACACTACCTTTCTGGACTTGAGTATTCACCTGGTGTCTCCATCTTTCACTAAAACCCTTCATACGCATTGCCTGCTGAAGAAAAGGCCATTTTACTTTATCATAAGCCTTCTCGAAATCCACTTTTAAGATAACCCCGTCTAGTTTCTTTGAATGAATTTCATGGAGTGTTTCATGTAAGACAACCACTCCTTCGAGTATATGTCGTCCAGACATGAAAGCTGTCTGACTAGGTTGAACCACTGAGTGAGCAACTTGCGTCAATCTATTGGTTCCTACCTTTGTAAAAATTTTAAAACTCACATTCAGCAGGCAAATGGGTCGGAATTGTTCTATTCTGACCGCCTCATTCCTCTTTGGTAATAATGTTATAGTACCAAAGTTGAGGTGAAACAACTCCAAATGGCCATCAAAAAAATCATGAAACATAGGCGTAAGATCATCTTTAATGATATGCCAACATTTTTGATAAAATTCAGCTGGGAACCCATCTGGTCCCGGTGCCTTATTCGGCTTCATTTGAGTTATGGCCAGATGAACTTCTTTTTCAGTAAACGGAGCCGAGAGAATATCATTCTCCGCTGCCTGTAATTGAGGTATATCATCAATCACCGACTCATCAAGAGACACCGTGGAAGTAATCGGGGGCCCAAAAAGGTTTTTATAATAATTGGAAATATATGATTTCAGATTTTCATGCCCCACAATTGTTCCTTCGTCTTGTTCAAGCTGTATAATCTTCTTCTTCCTATGTTTACCATTTGCAATCATATGGAAGAACTGTGTATTGTTGTCCCCTTGTACAACTTTAAGCGATTTCGCACGCAGTACCCACTTGAGTTCCTCCTCTCTCAAGAGAGCACGTAGGCCTTGCTCAGCCTCTGACTTGGTGCGATGCTCAATCACAGATAGAAGAGTTGTTTCAGCTTTTACATCTAGTGCCTCAATGAGTTGAGTTAGACTTTCTTTTTTCTTCTTGTAAACCCCACTCTCGTTCCTGGCCCAACCTCTCAGAAATTGTCGGAGATGTCTAATCTTATTCTGCCATCTCTCGACATGTGTCGTACCCATAACTGGTAAAACCCATTCGCGTGCAATCATCTCCATAAATCCTTCTCGCTCAAACCAACTTTGCTCGAAGGAAAAGGTATTCTTGTTTGCAACATGGGTAGCCTCTCCCGAATCTAAAAGGAGTGGTGTATGGTCCGAGATCGCTCTTTGCATCGTATGAACCGACACCATGGGATATTTTTGTTCCCACTCCACACTAGAAAGTACCCTATCCAACTTCTCATATGTCGGAGTGGGTAACGAATTAGCCCATGTAAACTGTCTACCGGTGAGCTCAATTTCTCTCAAATTGAGACTCTCGATAATCATGTTAAACATCATTGACCACCGGCCATCGAAATTGTCATTATTCTTTTCTTCTCTTCTCCGAATGATATTAAAATCTCCCCCGACTAGTAATGGCAGAGTTTCATCTCCACAAATCCTCACTAAGTCGGCAAGAAAGTCAGGTTTAAATTCAGGTTGCGCAGCCCCATACACTGCAACTAGCGACCATCGGAATCCATCCAATTTTGATCGCACCCTAAATTTAACCTAAAAGTCTCCCTGCACTACATTAAGCACCTCTAACGACTCACACGGTACACCTAGTAAAATCCCACCGGATCTTCCTCTAGGGGGTAGAATGTGCCAATCAAAGTCGATACCACTGGACAATGTTTGAAGAAATTGGGATGTGAAATTATCTCGTCCAGTTTCTAAAAGTGCAATGAAATCTAAGTGATGCTCTAAAGTTGTCTCTGCTAAGAATCTTTGTTTAGCCAAGTCTGCTAGACCTCTGCTATTCCAAAAGAGTCCTTTCATAGATCATCATAGAATTTTTTCTTAAGTTTTACTCTAGCGCTTCTACGTACTGCCGAAGTAGGATAAATTTTCCGCTTCCAGGGTCGTTTGGGCTTCTCCTCAACACCCTGCGGTACGGAAGAATCATCTATAACAGATAGTCCGTCCTCTCTCAAGAGAGTTTCGACCGTATCTGTGTTCTCTACATCCTCTTCCTCTTCAGCCTCGTCACTCGGTAAGAGATTATGACAAATATTTGTTAGATCATTAATGCCTAAATTGTTCATGTCATTATCATTTAAAGGTTGGACAGAGGCAAGATTATGAATGATCTCTGAAGCCCTCTCCGCTTCCAAGTCTAAAAGATCGTTAACTGATTTGACGACCTCGGTTTCATTTGACCCCAAAGAAATGCCTAAGTCATTTGCCTTATCAACAATTTCATTCTCAGAGAAGTATAAAATGGAACAACTTGTATCAAAGGACGTACCTGCTGTGATCTCAGCATGACGCAGCATGGCGGCCCTCTTGGCACGCGCTAACTGCAAGTCGTCCGCGTCCGGCTGTCCCTGGATCCGGTTACTGACACGCCTGCCAGCCGACACCGGATCCGCAATCCCGCCAAAGGCGATGAGCTCCTCTGTGGTCTTCCCGCCAAGGGTGCGGTCAGGACTCCCACGCCCCTCCCTTATCGTCGGTGAAGGAGGGGAGGGCGCTGTGTAGTGGACATCCGCCGCCTGTGCCACAGGGGAAAAGGACCGTGGAGACGCCTGCTCACAGATCCCGCCCCCCTTGGCACCCGCGGACACCGCCGTCCCTCGACTGCCCTGATCGATGCAACATGGTGGAGGAGTTGCGACACGGGACTCCTTCCCGCATCTCACCCCCGAAGCGCCACTGCGGAGGATATGATCCTGTGGAGGGGTTATAGCACGGGACTCCTTCCCGCACCTCACCCCAGATCGGCCAGAGACGTCAAAATGGGGGAAGTGCCACAGACCTACTGTCTAGGCGCCCCTCCCGCAGCCACCCTCTCAGACACGGCCCGCGCCCCGGGTGTGGACTCCGCAAACGTCACATCGCCGACTAGATTCGGCACTGGTGGTAACTCAAGCTCGGCCGGGTCGTCTGCCTCAACCCTGGTGCTCCATAACCGGCTAGGAGCCGACCCCGGTGCAAAAGAACCAAAACGAAGCGTGTTCACCGGAGTAGTGGACGAGGGCGCCTGTTTGGTAGAACTGGCTACTTTATCTGGCGTAGGCCCCTTATCCGACTCCGGCAGTACATCATCGGCGCCCTTCTCCTCATTCCCGGGCGCACCACCACCCTCAGTCGTATCCATGTCATGTGGTCCATCTCCCTCCTCCGAGACTGCAGTATCCTCAATCTCGAGCTCTAAGATATAAGTGACTCCAGCATGTGTTCAGCTGACCACATCTGGTATATGCTCAACACTCACCACACTGACTAACAATCTCGCTGCATTTTGTGCGCGTGTGAAAGGCATGTCAACCTTTTCTGTCTTACCAATGAGACCACCCAAACTCCAAGCAATCAGAAAATGTTTTACATATTTAGGTGGCACCCCATAAAAGCGAACCCATACCTTCTGTAGAGGTGTACCTTCAGGTTCCTCCTGCTTCCACTCGTCGAAAGCGATAACAATGTTTGTACTCGTCACTCGGCATAAACCCCACTTAAGAAAATGCATCTGATCCTCTTTAGTGGGACAATCAACCTTATAAGACTGACCATCTAACTGCTCCAGAATCCAGTGGTGATTACCCGGCACTAACTCACGTAACTGTCTGATAATCTGAGCTTCGGACAACTGCCCATTAGTAACTCTGATAGCAACCGGGAAAGAGCTCTCAACCATCTGTGGTAGAGGATCGACCTCCGGTGTCTCAAAAAACATCAATTCCTTACAGCATACCCCAAAAATGTTAATGGCCGGCTTGGGACCGGAGAGAAGAGGGCATTCCCCAGTCACATGCTGGGAACGAAGACAATACTCGCAAAGCTCATTAGTACACTCTGCCACGAAGTGACCCGGCTCACCACATCTATAGCAAGGCAACTTCTTCTTCTTAATCGCCCACTTAGATAGTTTCTCTCCCTCCGCTTTCTCCGACCCTTTGTCAGACGTGCCCTCCCGATGTTTGGTCCCTCCCGAAGTCACCGGAACCTGCACGGCTGCCAAAGCCCTAACCGCATCAACTGCCGCTGCGGGTAACGTGGATGGATCTCCCACTGTATCTGCCCCGTGCTCGATCTCCTCACCCGACGCCTCCTCTATAGCTGGCGGTGGTGGCGGTGGGTAGTGCCGTGGCGGTGGTGGCCGTTTCCCTCTCCCACCGCGGCGATAGCCACCTCGGAAGCGATCTCTGGGTCCGGCGACACCTTCAACGAAATGACCGGGCGGCCCTTGAAATTGTCGCGCGTCCTCATCAGAATATCGAGTAAAGCCCCGGCCGCCACCGGACGAAGATCCACGGTGTATTCCCTCACCATATGCATCGTATCCGTCATCTCCCCACTGCCCGTATCGGTTGAAATTCTTTCCATCTCTACTGTAACCAGTATATCCACCACGCCCGTTCGCCCCGCGACCTCGTCCGAGGGCCAGAGCCTTGGCTGCCGGTGGCTGAGTTGGATCCTCCTGCTGACGTACAGTGGACAGAGCAGCGTGCGTCGTCGCCGTAACCCTGGCAGAATCGGTCGCCGCACCCTGCCGCAGGACGGTCGGAGCACCCCGGCCAGCTCCGGCTCTGGGTTTCGTCCCCGTAGCTGACGGTCTCTGAAGATGCAGTCCGCCGCGCCCGGCATTGCCATTCACACCAGCCGGCAACGCGCCGCGGCCGGCGCCACCAGCGCCAGCCATCAGCGGAACGCTACGCCCAACACCGCCCGCAGCGGCGGCTCCAAGAACCGGAGGAGCACCACGAGCAGTACCTCTCGTAGGAACGGCGCCGGCGGCACCAAGAACCGGAGGAGCACCACGACCAGTACCTCCCGTAGGAGCAGCGCCAGCAGCAGACGGCGGCCCTCGACCTGACATGCCGCATGCGCGAGAGACCCTCCTCGCCCGTCCCGGGCCGAGCGAAGGAAAACCCGAAGCCAAAACCCTAGAATCAATCGACGATATCCCTGGCAGTGTCGATACATGCACGTCCGGATGATTTGGAGACAGAGAGGCTTGGGCCTCTGGCTGGGCCTCGCCCGAACCGAGAGACTCCACGACCTTCGTTGTGTCCCGTAGTACATCCACCGCAGGCCCAAGGCCCAATAACGAGTTCAAACGAGCCCTTCTGGCTGCGCGAATCTCGCTCGCCGATTTCGCCACCGGCGATCCTGGCGGCGGCGGCGGCCGGAAAATCTTCCCTTTCTTCTTCTTCCTCGTGACCATAGTCCAGTTTTCCGGCAAAAAATCTGACAAAGTTACAGGTTCGCGGATTACCTTAGGAATTGGTCCGATCCATGGTTTCATCGGCGGTTTGGAAATGTGAACTTTGGATCGACGGCGAATTGTTGTGGCGTTAGGCTCCGGCAACACAGGCGCACCCTGCGAGGCCACAAGTGTTCTTGTGGGAACCTGAACCTCCACCTGTTCTTCGTCCTCGCTCTCCAAAAATACCCAAAAACGTCCGCCCGGTCGTGAAGAATCCGTCGGTGCCGTCAGATCAACCACCTCCGGCGCCTTAGGACGTAAATCTATCTGCACACGCTCGCCAACAACCACTGCATACGCATCAAAATTGAATTGAAAACCTACCTCGAGCATGCCGCCGTTCGGAAAGGGTTCGCCGACAAGAACGTCGTTCTCCAGATCGAGAAGTGCCAGCCAAGTTGAGTGCGGAGAAAAACGAAGACGACCCTCGGTCCAGATACCCGGATCCGTCCCAGCAGAGAACATCGCCCGCCATTGGATCCATCTCCGCTCATCCCGCCCGATCTTCTTCTGCGTAGAATCGCTGCGATCCCCGCCCGATCCTGGCAAACCCCCCTGTCCTCCCGGCGGCGCCTCCGGTAGAGGACTGAGAGAACACGGCCGGATCTCCCCTACGTAGCCACCTGACGGGTGCCGCACCTCCGGAGAAAGAGATCCGGTCGCCACCGGCGAGAGGAGTCCGGTCGCCTCGGCCTCCCTCATTTCCTAGCCATCTAGATCGAGTAAACACCAATTAGTTAATATGCGACATTTTTGGCACCGAACAAACTTCATTCCATGATAACCAGAGACGCGAATCTGAAACCAAGTTTTTTTTATCTGTCATTTGTGCAGGGAAGAGGAAATGCAGAACATCAGCAGGCAGACAAACTCGAGGATGGGGTGGCTGAGTTTCCTCTCGCTCTGCATCTGCTTGTCCGTAGCAGGGTTGCAGCAGTGGCATCTGAAGACCTTTTTCGAGAGAAAGAAGCTGCTGTAGTTTCCCCATGATCACAAACAAATCGTTGCGAATTAGCGTATATTGTTTCTGCCAGCTGTTAACCTGTGTTTCGAAGCGAATACTCGAACCTTCAGTAAGAAACCATGGTCATCATACTTTTGAAATGCCTTTCTGTGCCCTAGCTTTTGTCCAATCAAATACAGTTGTAAAATGTTTCCTCTTTTTTTCTTGAACAGAGGTGAAATGTTTCTGTTGATGGTTTCATATGATGTACCCCCTCCGTTCGTAAATATAAGTTTTTTTTAGAGATTTAAAAAAAGACTTATATTTAAGAACAGAGGAAGTAACATAGAGCGACATCGTTTTGTTTTTCTAAAGCTGAGTAGAGCCACATCCTTGGTACTGTTATGAGTAATGTTCCATTTAGCGAGTGGCGGCAACTTTGCCAACCAAATAATACAAATTGTTTCCTGGGCTCACAACTTTTATAGCAGCATAAAGAACACACGATTTTACATAGTGCTCACACGACCAGGAAGGAATGTGTTGCGAGGTTCTGTTATTTTTTCGAGAAACAGATCAAATTCTGTTGTGTGGGCGCGACGGGTCTGTTTGGGCTGAACTATTGTTGCCTCTCGAGTGGGCTGGTCACCTGGTTGGCCCACATTGTCCTTCTGTAGTTCTGTTGGCTTTGCTGGTGAAGTATCTGCCACGGAAGTCAAGTGGAAGAGACAGAGCGCCGTTCTGGTTTAGTCCCACCTCGCCTGGCCAAGCGAGTGAGGGGAGGAAGCTCGGGTACATAAGAGCGGGTGATGCAAGCGGTAAAAGGCACGCAGCTGCGTGGTGAGCACAAAGCGAACTATTCTTTCGCCTTTTACTAAAGAATAACTAAGCAGCATACCCTAATTTTTGAAGGGTGTCTTCTCCTTGTGAGAAGGCCCCACCAATCCTGAAATTCAAACTTTGTTATGTGGTACGTTTGGATAAAATACCCTAATCCTGAAGGGTGTCCTCTCTGTCATGATGCCCCGCCAAATCTGAATTTCAAATTTCGAGCTGTATTTGGACAAAGTCGATGGGAACTGAGGGATGGCAAACAAACTATTATGTCATGCGATCAGTTGAAAAGAAATATCGAAATTCCACTTGGTTCATCGTCTGGACAGCTCTCTCTTGACCGGGTCCTGTAGATTGGAGAGGGCACGAACGACCGGAGCAGGCAGCCAGGCAGGGACACCTGGAGCGCTACTGCCGACCATCGCGTGGGGGCCTCGTCACTTGGAAGAGACCCAAACATGCGAAGCTCGCCTGCAAATTTGTTACGTGTGCCATGAACGTTGGACTGCGAGTGAGTACTACATAAATTACGAACTGCGACAGCTGCAGCCCAGGTCTCTTTCACACACGAACGTGCGTGAGCTGAGCTGAGCCGAGCCAGGTGGACTTCACATGAGGCCACGCCACTGCCCCCAACGTTTCATTTAGTTTAGCCCTCGTCAAGCCCAACGCCGGGTCATGGTGAGGTAAACCTTTTTGGTGCAATGCAAATGTCGGGGTGAAGCCAGCCAAGCCAAGAAGACGCGTGCTGACCATCGTCGGAGTGAGACAGGTGCCGGGGTCGGACGAGAGATTCGGTCAATTCGTTTAGTTGGCCCATTAGCGTCGACCCATCTTCTCTGATGCCAAAGGATAAGCTTTTCCTGGAAAACAAAACAAGATGCAGAGGATAATGAGATGAGGGTCGCTCTCATTTGCTTACCTCATGCGAATTTCAGCCTCTTGTCTTGGCAAATTCAACCATCTACAGACTATACAGGTACTATTTCCATCATGGAATACAGTTGTTGATCGAGGCCGGTCACATTACTTATTGTACATGATACTTGCGGTGTGAGAGTGAGACAGGCTGATCCGTTTAATTTGTCCGCGAAACCGACGTATGTACGTCGTCCGAGCGGTCGATCGACAGCTACATCCATCGGTAGGATGGGTCAGAGATCAGCTCTAAGCATACAGAGCTTCCAATGATTAGACATTTGATCTTAATTAGGCGATCGACTGGTCTAGAACGCTCGGCGTTGCGACTATCTTGCTGGCTGGCTCTTTGGGGCCAAGGGAATCCCAGAGGCCGTACTTGTAAACCACATGCAGACTCTCGATGGCGTGTACAATGGCATCAAGCCAAATTAAGGAGTATAATACTACTAAGCTAGTACTATGAGATCGATCTGTAGACAAGGATATATAGCGCGCATGATTTTGCCCGCGGCATCCCACTACAAACAACTGCTGCCGAATCAAAGGATGATCAGAACAACACATACGAATCTCACAGGGAACGTGTTCTCTATGCGAGTCGTCTCCCAAAGAAAGAAAAATATTGGAAGCATATGAAGCTGCACATGTCACTAGGATATCACAGCCCCCAAATTTAAATGCGCACTGCACGGTGCGATTAGTCTACGACTTGAAAAAAAAGGGTCTCGTAATCGTTGATTAATGCATCACACAGCTGGACTCGTCGTTGGCCAAGCTGGAGCCTCTTGATCCCTACGTACGCGCGCCATTCTTAACACCCAATCATGCTCCTATACTACTACAAACAGTTGCTTAATACTCCACTATCAGTTGTTATCAGTGGTGGTGGTGATTAATTATACTCGTACGCCCAATGAAACAGTTCACGGAGAGGGCATGCCAATGGCTCAATCCAATCCACGTCCCCCTCTCTTGCCTGCCTACTCATCTGGGATTATTTTTTGTGAGTTCTTTTGTGTATTATTAAGTCAAAGGGGTTAGAGGTGTACTTTTAACCTAACATCACAAACTATACTATTCTTGCTTCTTGGGGATGACGCATATATCAGCATCAAGATCTTGGAACAGTGGACTGGGAGATGAATGCTGGAGCTGGCTGTCCTGTGTAGAGCTGGTGGCTGGTGATTGCTTGATCTGGATCGACCTGCGCAAAATAACTGTGTGCACTGCATTAAACTAGTAGGTCATTTTTTTTTCAAAAAGGGGGTTTGCCCCGGCCTCTGCATCAAAAAGATGCATAAGGCCAATATTATTAATAAGCAAAAGATCCAACAAATGTCTCGTAGTCTCAAACCAAAAAGGTTGTGCTCAACACAGAGCACGAAAGCAACAAACCGGACAGCCACAACCGGCAGGCAAATAAAACAGATAGGAAACTAAACACCTATCCTATTACATGACCGCCATCCAAACCGGTTGAATATAGCCCGAGCTACCGTCTTCCATCGGATAGATCCAGTAACCAAATGCTCCCTGGACTCCGTCGGAGTGAGTAGCGACCACATACGGATGAGTGCAGTGGCCCTGAAGATAACCTGCAAGAAATGAATATTTGTTGTTCTGTTAAAAACCAAATCGTTTCTACAGTTCCAAATTGCCCACAGTAAAGCACATACTCCTACATGGGTATGTCTCGCTGTTACTACGTCAATTCCATCTAACCACGTCCCAAATAACGTGTTGATGGAATTCGGAGGAGATATATTAAAGGCTATGTGGACCGACCTCCACAAAATCTTTGTCAGAGGGCAATCGAGAAAGAGGTGTGTGATTGACTCATCACTATCACAAAAACTACATCTTTTAGAACCCAACCAATTGCGTTTCGCCAAATTGTCTTTAGTTAAGATGACCTGTTTGTGGACAAACCACATAAACACTTTGATTATTAAAGGCACTTTGACTTTCCAAACATGTTTCGAACTTGGAATAACGCTAGCGTTGATAATATCCAAATACATGGATTTGACCGAAAACTCCCCATTCTTAGCTAGCTTCCAGCATACACTACTAGGGAAAACCTTATACACAGCATCTTAGCAGTAGCGCTGGACAAAATCATGCGCTACTGCTACTTAGTAGCAGCGTGTATAAATAAACCACGCTACTGCTATAACTTTAGCAGTAGCGCGTACTAGCTAAAGGGTTGCTGCTATGTTTGAACTGGGCGCACATGGCTAGCCCAACTTAGCAGTAGCGCGTATCCTCGCCCAGCGCTACTGCTATTCTCCTTAGCTGTAGCGCTTTTCTCAAACCCGCGCTACTACTAACCCTACCTTATCCTCCCCACGCGGCCGACCCTCTCTCACTCACTCTCCCTCTCAGTCACTCTCGCCCGCGCCGATACTCGTCGTCCGCCGCCGCCGCCGTCGTCCGTCCTCCACCGAGGTACTCCCTCCTTCCCTCCCTCCTCCTCCCACCGCGCCCTCCTCCCTTCGCCTCACGGCC
>NC_057799.1:105327088-105333952 GCF_018294505.1 Triticum aestivum
GTAGGTAATTTAAATGTAGATTTTAGAATGTAGACATTGTAGAATGTAGTTTTTTAATAGAATAATTTATTTTGACTATTTTAGGTGTTTTGAATAAAGTAGAAGTAAGAAAATTTAGGGTAGAACTAGGGTAGTAGAAATTTTAGCAAGTGTTTAATAGAAATAGTTTATTTAGTAAGTGATTAATATAACTAGTTTATTTATAGTAAGTGCTTAATAGAACTAGTTTATTTAGTAAGTGCTTAATAGAACTAGTTTATTTATAGTAAGTGCTTAATAGAACTAGTTTATTTAGTAAGTGCTTAATAGAACTAGTTTATTTAGTAAGTAGTTAATAAAACTAGTTTATTTAGTAAGTAGTTATTAAACCTAGTTTATTTAGTGTTAGGATTATATATAAGATATTTTGAAATGTTTTTGTTCATATTTTACACCATTGAAATGCAATGACCATCGATAAGTGGCCTATGTTTTGTCGGGGTGTTGATTAATTTCCGTTCCGGCAAAATTTCAGGCGCTCGATATGTCCTTTTGTAGCAAAGGTCATGTCGGATTTTTTGGGTTTTGCCATCGAGTTATAATCTTTGAATTTTGAACACAGGAGATGTCTGATGACGATGGGATCCCGGAGTGCGGGTACTGCTACGATGACTGGGGTTTGTGCGATAGGTTTCGTCACCTGCAAAATGATAGGTTTTTCACCGTGAAGCTGGAAGAGACCTTTGATGTTTGTACGGTACGCAACGACAAGCATTTCATCGTAATTAATATAATCACTTGTGCTTCTTTTGTTCAACGTGTAATTTATGGATTTTTTTTAAATTTGATTAGTACATCTCGTGCCATGCTAGACCATATGTATTGGAGAAGCTTGGTTTAGGTTTAGATGACTTTGAGAATGTGGAGACGTGGAGGGCTCACTTAAGAACTAAACATGGTTATGAGTTTTTGGTTAAGCTGTACAATGCGGTCGATCGCTCCCATTTCGGTTGCTCTAATTGGAAAGCTCTCTGGAAGGCATATGGATTTGAGGAGGGAATGCGAATAAGATTTGATATTTGTCCCAAAGATTATGATGATGATGATAATATCGACATCTGGGTGGATGTGGATATGCCTCCAGTTTTGCCTAGATGTGAGTTTGTCAAACTAATTTGTTAAGTTCAGTAATTTATGTTGTTAATTTAAAAATATTTGGTGTTCGTCGGTACTAAACTTATTTATTTATAATTGTCAGCTTATTTCTTATCTTCAAGAAATACTCGCAAGGTAATAGACAACACATACTACAGCTATGACTCCAAGCTTAATTGTGAGGAGAAAGGTTATCTTGTCTCATTCATAGAAGATGTTGAGGCCTTCAAAACCAGTCACTCTATCAACCCAAATTATACTAGATACGTGCCACTAATCCATAAATTGCTTGATGGTAACTTCATTGCCAAAAACTTGGTAAGATTTCGTTAATGATGGTAACTTCATTACATACATTATTCTTAAGTAAACTACATTGCTAACTATATATGTTACTATTACGTTTTTGAACAGAGGCTCTCGAAGCAGGTTGTGCCTGACATGCTATTTACCGAAGGTGATATGCATATGGTTAGCTTACGACCAACTCCTTCGAAGGCTTACCATACTGCATACTCGATTTCTTCAAATGATGGAAGGCTCAAAATCAAAGAATGGAGCAAAGTGATGAATGCGCACACGTAAATAATTGGAGACAAAATGAATGTGCGCAAGCCACAAGTTGGAGATAGGTTTATGTCCATTCTCATGGAGAAGGACCGGTTTATCTGTTTTATGGTATTTTAGCTAGGAGATAGGAGTAGGTCCTAAGTATTAAGAACAATTAGTTAGTGTTGATTATATATGACTATGATGATGGTGAGAAGCTTTTATTATGTGCTACAATGTCTTAGACTTGATGGTGATGCTGAGTAGGAGTAGTGATTATGAGTACTATGATGATGATGATGAGGAGTTGTTATTATAACTAGTGACCAAGTTGTTAGATGATGTCATGGACGAAAATGATGATGATGAGGAGTTATATGACAATGATATATTATGATGATAAGTTGTTAATGATATTATGATGATGATGATGATAAGTTATTATGTCATTGGGTGAAAGAACCGCGGATTAGTTTCAAATGGATGGATCCAAAGTGACTATTGGTTACTTTGGATCCATGCACTTGAAACTAATCCAAGGTTCTTTCACCTAGTGATTTAATAACTCATTATAATGTAAAAACAATCTCCAAATTGCTATTGTATGAAAAATTGTATAAAGGTGTATGGATACGACCTAAAATTTAAAAGAAACAGAATACGGAATAATAGTAGTAGCGGTTGTTTTGGAAAGCGCTACTACTAAGTAGATATAGCAGTAGCGAGTGCCAGTAGGCGCTACTGCTAAGCTTTAGCTGTAGCACCGTATCAGTAGCGCGCTTACCCGCGCCACTGATAGGCCAAAGACCAGCGCTACTGCTAGGCTTTTCCCTAGTAGTGATAACTGATCTGGCTGTTGAGAGAGTTGGACCTCTATCAATCTTCTCACAAGATGGAGCCAAACTTCCCAACGGTGTCCCACTAGTGTCCTCCTGAATTGAATATTAAGAGGATTTGACTGTAGTACTGTTGCAACATAAGCGTCTCTTCGCTGAACAATACTATAGAGAGAAGGATATTGGAGTGCTAGGGGCGTCTCCCCTAGCCATGTATCCTCCCAGAATCTTGTGGAAGTACCATTGCCAACTACAAATTATGTCTTATTGAAAAAGGCTGCTTTTACTCGCATGAGTCCCTTCCAAAAAGGCGAATCATTCGGTCTTACCGTCACCTGGGACAAAGTTTTGGACTGGAGGTACTTATTACGAAGAATCTGTGCCCAAGTGGCATCCGTCTCTACAGATAACTTATACAACCACTTGCTGAGAAGACATCTGTTCTTCACCTCTAAATTTTCAATGCCTAGACCCCGTTGGTCTTTTGGCCTACAAATGATATCCCACTTAGCAAGTCTGTATTTTCTTTTTAATTCGTCGCTCTGCCAGAAGAAACGCGATCGATAGAAATCTAGCCTTTTTCGTACACCAACTGGTACTTCAAAAAAGGACAATAAAAACATAGGCATACTTGTGAGAACCGAATTAATCAATATCAATCGTCCTCCGTATAACATAAGCTTGCCCTTCCAGCAGCTCAGTTTTTTCTCAAATCGATCTTCAATGCCCTTCCACTCTTTGTTAGAAAGCTCGCGATGGTGGATTGGTATACCCAAATACGTGAAGGGTAAAGATCTCAATTCGCACTCGAACAATTCTTTGTAAGCTTGTTGTTCTTCTTTAGCTCTTCCAAAGCAGAACTATTCACTTTTGTGGAAGTTAATCTTCAACCCCGATAATTGTTCGAACAAGCATAATACTAACTTCATGTTTCTAGCTTTAGCCAGATCATGCTCCATAAAGAGAATAGTATCATCAGCGTACTGTAGGATAGACACTCCCCCTTCAACTAAATGTGGGGCGAGGCCACCTACCTGACCATCTTCCTTGGCCCTTCCTATTAGGATTGTCAACATGTCAATGACAATGTTGAACAGAATCGGCGACATCGGATCTCCTTGTCGCAGACCCTTGGTGTGTGGAAATAATGATCTATGTCATCATTAACCCTGATTTCAACACTCCCTTTTTGCGTGATTGAGTCTACCTGGTCTCTCCAGGCCTGATAGAATCCTTTCATACGCAAAGCCTGCTGAAGAAATGGCCATTTTACCTTGTCGCACGCCTTCTCAAAATCCACTTTGAAAACCACCCCATCTAGTTTTTTCGTGTGGATTTCATGGAGTGTTTCATGCAGAACCACAACCCCTTCTAGGATGTTCCTGTCCGGCATGAAAGCAGTTTGGGACGGCTGCACCACATAATGCGCAATCTGTGTAAGCCTATTAGTCCCAACTTTGGTAAAGATCTTAAAGCTAACGTTAAGAAGACAGATCGGCCTAAATTGCTCAATCCTCACTTTTCTTAGGAAGCAGAGTGATAGTGCCGAAATTCAAGTGGAACAACTGCAACTGTCCCAAGAAAAAATCCTGGAACATCGGGAGCAAGTCTCCCATAATGATGTGCCAGCACTTTTTATAAAACTCCGCCAGGAAACCATCCAGACCTGGAGCTTTATTATTTTTCATTTGGGAGATTGCTTCAAACACCTCTTTCTCCAAAAAAGGAGCTGTCAAAATGTCGTTCTCGTCAACTGCGAGCTGAGGAACATCCTCAAACCTCGATTCATCCAAAGAAACACAATTGTCCTCAGGAGGCCCAAACAGCTGCCTTGTGACGCCCCCGATTCAATCGTACACTAATCATGCACGCAAACGTGTACGATCAAGATCAGGGACTCACGAGAAGATATCACAACACAACTCTAGACACAAATTAAAATAAAACAAGCTTTATATTACAAGCCAGGGGCCTCGAAGGCTCGAATACATAAGCTCGAAAACACAAGAGTCAGCGGAAGCAATAATATCTGAGTACAGACATAAGTTAAACAAGATTTCCTTAAGAAGGCTAGCACAAAAGTAACAACGATCGAAAAGGCAAGGCCTCCTACCTGGGACCTCCTAACTACTCCTCGAAGCCGAACTCCATGTAGAATAATCCACGGGATCTCTAGCTCCTGGACTCCAGCATCTGGTTGCGACAACCAGGTATAGAAAGGGGAAAAGAGGGAGAAAAGCAACCGTGAGTACTCATCCAAAGTACTCGCAAGCAAGGAGCTACACTACATATGCATGGGTATATGTGTAAAGGGGCATATCGGTGGACTGAACTGCAGAATGCCAGAATAAGAGGGGGATAGCTAATCCTGTCGAAGACTACGCTTCTGGCCACCTCCATCTTGCAGCATGTAGAAGAGAGTAGATGGTAAGTTCACCAAGTAGCATCGCATAGCATAATCCTACCCGGCGATCCCCTCCTCGTCGCCCTGTTAGAGAGCGATCACTGGGTTGTATCTGGCACTTGGAAGGGTGTGTTTTATTAAGTATCCGGTTCTAGTTGTTATAAGGTTAAGGTACAACTCCGGGTCGTCCTTTTTCCGAGGGACACGGCTATTCGAATAGATAAACTTCCCTGCAGGGGTGCACCACATAACCCAACACGCTTGATCCCATTTGGTCGGACACACTTTCCTGGGTCATGCCCGGCCTCGGAAGATCAACACGTCGCAGCCCCACCTAGGCTCAACAGAGAGGTCAGCACGCCGGTCTAAATCCTATGCGCGCAGGGGTCTGGGCCCATCGCCCATTGCACACCTGCACGTTGCGAGGGCGGCCGGAAGCAGACCTAGCCTAGCAGGCGTTCCAGTCCAATCCGGTGCGCGCCGCTCCATCGCTGACGTCAAAAAGAGCTTCGGCTGATACCACGACGTCGAGTGCCCATAACTGTTCCCGCGTAGTTGGTTAGTGCGTATAGACCAAATGGCCAGACTCAGATCAAATACCAAGAACTCGTTAAGCGTGTTATTTTTAAGTATCCGCGGACGCCGACCAGAGCCAGGCCCACCTCTCTCCTAGGTGGTCTCAACCTGCCCTGTCGCTCCACCACAAAGTAACAGTCGGGGGCCGTCAGGAACCCAGGCCCACCTCTACCGGGATGGAGCCACCTGTCCTTTCAGCCCCCTCATCAGAATCACTTGCGGGTACTCAACGAGCCGACCCGACTTTAGTCACCACATGTGTCATGCATATAAAGTATATAGTATATACCCGTGATCACCTCCCGAAGTGATCACGGCCCATTAGTATAGCATGGCAGACGGACAAGAGTGTAGGGCCACTGATGGAACACTAGCATCCTATACTAAGCAGCAGGATAGCAGGTAAGGGTAACAACTGTAGCAACAATGAGAGGCTATGCAATAGAATAGGATTAACCGAAAGCAGTAACATGCTACACTACTCTAATGCAAGCAGTATAGAGAAGAATAGGCGATATCTGGTGATCAAGGGGGGGGGCTTGCCTGGTTGCTTTGGCAAGAAGGAGGGGTCGTCAACACCGTAGTCGTACTGGGTAGCAGCGGCGTCGGTCTCGGTGTCTAACGAGAGAAGAGGGGGAAGAAACAATAAATATAATGCAAACATAAGCATGACGATGGAAGACATGTCAATGCGCGGGGCTAGGTGTGCCCTAACGCGGTAGGAGGTGGTACCGGCGAAGGGGGGAAAAATCCGGGAAAGTATTCCCGGTGTTTCATGTTTTCGGACAGATGAACCGGAGGGAGAAAGTTGCGTGTTTTCTATGCTAGGGATGTGTGGCGGACGAACGGACTGCGTATCCGGATTCGTCTCGTCGTTCTGAGCAACTTTCATGTACAAAGTGTTTCCATCCGAGCTACGGTTCATTTTATATTAATTTAAAAAGGATTTTATCTTTTTCTAGAATTAACAGAATTAATTTAATTAGAAAAAAGGTAATTATGACGTCAGCATGATGTCAGCGGTCAACGTTGACCGTTGACCTGGTCAACCTGACAGGTGGGTCCTGGACCCACCTGTCATACTTTGATTAGGTTAATTAGGATTTAACTAAACTAATATTGGTCATTTAAACTAACTAGTTAATTAGACTAATTAAATAGGGTTAATTAACTTAATTAATTAATTTTTAATTCTTTTCTCCTTTTTTTTAACGTTCTAGGGCCGGGCCCACTGGTCATAGGCACATGGGCCTTAACGGGCATACGGGCAGGCGGTTGCGGGCGCACCCAAGCGAGCACTCGCCCGCAGGGCGGGACGAGGCCGCCGGGGCACCGACGGCGGGGCAAGCCGGCGCGGCCAGCCGG